>NW_027126666.1:0-30000 GCF_037325665.1 Littorina saxatilis | reverse complement strand
CAAACAGGGACAGACAGACAGAGACCGACATTTTGAGAAGAATGAAGAGAAAACCAGCAGTATTATATGCATAGTCTTAAGCTGTGTTTCCATATCGCGACGCGATGGCAGCACGATAGTTGCGGCGAGGTGGCGGCAGCGTCAAAACCGATCGCAACAGTAATATCAAAGAACGCATGTTTCCATATGTGCGACGCGACGGATGCTTCATCTGGGGATTTAATCAAGTTTGAGTGAATCTTTCTTGAAGGTTTTTCTTTGTATTCATAAATTATGAGTAATCTAAGCTTAATTAGTTTGGACAACATTTTGGATGAAATTATTGCTGCTGCAGGAACATTGAATTGGCAAGTCTGTAACAGTAATCGTCTCTCTGACCCCCCCCCCCCCCCCCCCCCCCTTGCTTGCTGAAAAATAAAATTAACTCTCTTCCCGTCCTCTGTCACATCCTCTGATTCTTTTGCTGTATCTTTTCCTCTTTTTTTGGTAAAAATTGTATCTTGTCTGTCTTACATTTATAACAAGGGGATAAGCGATTCTCTGACCTTGACATAACGTGAAATAATAATTCCTATCTAGATGTACATATTTATAACCACATTTAATATAAGCTTAGCTTATTGTGTGGTTACAAATGTTTATATCGCATATATATGCAAGTTATCCAAAGAATGAAATTGTTTTGAGACCTATAGCACCGTTAGTTTGTCAGAACAGGAGGTGGTCCATATCAGGCAGTTGTCCATGTTAGGCTATTTTCCCTTACGACCAGGGTGTGCTTATTGCGTGTCTTATGAGAAACAGACCGCGTGCAGAAACACACACACACTATGATGTGTTGTATTATTTTTGCTTTGGTCAATCGTAGGACCCTATTCTGAGGTCTCAATATTTTCCCACGGTCTTCCCAACGCATGCGATGTCACTTTCCATTGAGCGTTTTTGCCACCATTTGGCAAGGAGTTATCAGCTGAGATAAAACGACTGTAAGTAGAACGCGAAAATCACACCTGGACTCGATCCGACCGACTGGTTCTTGTATACGCAAGAGCACTTGATAGTCTCTGCCGCGGATCATAAAATCGTATAATCTGCTGATTTTCGCATCCCGAATCTACTCAGCTTCGTCCCAATAGGCCCACTTAAAACATCACACGCGGAATTTAAATTAGCTAAGATGGACAACTGGACACCACATGTGAGAACCACGCACCAAGACATTGTCAGCATTGAGAGAATGTTTTCACGGAATTGTTTCACGATTCTGTGACACTGTTATATTGCGGGGTTATGATATTTTCTTCGTTTCTGATTTGAATTCATGTAAATGAAATCAAGTTAAAATTAAACACTATTGTTTTTTTAGAAACCAATGCGGACCCTGAAAGAAATAACGTTTCACTCAGATAAATTTTATCCAGCCTGTCACGTTTTTCATTTATACATTTTGACAGAAAAAAGAAAATAACAAAAGAAAAATTAACACATCTGTGTGGGATTAAAATCAAACGTCGATTTGTGTTACTAAAGTTACTGACCACCATGTGCATGCGAACATTTGCTGCCCCCCCCCCCCTCCACATCGTAATCGTATCGGCTCTGTCTCATTTTGCCCACCACCCCTCCACCTCTCCCCAGGACCCCCCCCCCCCCACCTTCCTTTTCAGTAAATAGCCCTTCAGTCGGAGCGGCAGTTGTCGCCACGCATCAGACTTTTTTTGAATAATTATGTGCGGTTTTTAGTATCTCCTTTACAAAGCTGATCTGATAATTAACTATCTTTTTTTTTGCAAGCAAACGACAAATTCGCCTCAAAAAATGTTATTGACAGTGCATATAGAAAAGGTAGCAAAAAAACTTGCGGGGACAAAGTGGGCGAGGGAGAGCCTGGGTGGTCAAACGGGGGCCGTGCCATGCCATATGTCACCTGCTGGTTAAACGAAAGGTTTAAAGGAACAGATATCGCACACAATATTTTGATCTTTTGATCAGTCAACCATCAATTTTGTACATCAACCCCAACAGTGTTGTTGTCCAAAAATAAAAGAATTGCATTCTGTCCTCAAACTGAACGGTAGTTCAAAGTTAAAGGGATATTGACCAAAGTGCTTTTGAGGAACAATAAAACACTCTCCCCAAAATAAACACGCAAAAAAACACCCCACACAAATAAATAAATAAAGAAAGAAGCAAAACAGATTTACAAGGAAATTAATTATGTTCATGGTATGCTAGCGCTGTTTTTATTTTATTGTATAATAAGCATGCTGATACCGGGATGCAGTATACGTTAAATGTAAATGATATAATGCTGACTATCTAAATGTGAATCAAAAAACAAGAAAGGTAGGTTTTTTAATTTTTTTTTTAATTTAAATGTGAACCAGAAAAGATGCATTTCTTTTAAATTGATGGCGCCGTCAAAAACAAAAACTAAATTATTGGTTACAAAATCAAATGAATCTTAGTAGTCGATAGTTTAGTACTATTTGTCACTTTATTAGAGGTGGTTTGACTGAGTTGCCGACTTCTCCGCTTTAATTCCTTTTCAGTTTTATCTGTACACTCTTTGTTTTCATGCGATACGTGTAACACTTTTCCCGACCTCGCACATGATGGACAGCATTCATTGGAGCGATATGTTTTCACCGGGTTTTCGCAAAATTGTATTTCATGCCACGCTATTATCGATTACCTCAAATTAAAAAAGAAACAAAGAAAAACTCCGGACAAGCGCACAAGGTAGAACCAGCGGTCAGTGCATGGGACTGCAAAAGTGCACGTGTGCGTATGCGTGTGAATACATTTTTTTTAAAACTAGTTAGTGTCAATATCGATCGAATGTCATTTCGATCACGTTTCAGTTTAGCGGACAAGCGTAATCGGATTCAACATACGCATACACACTCACATAGTCGGAAGAGTCGTCGAACAGGGAAAAAAAATGACAAAGTAAAATATTGTAAATTGAAAAATGTTTGTGTAATTTTGCGATGAGACAGAGACAATCTGGGAAGGAAGTTTATACCCAAGTAATACTATCGAACGGGTTAGTCCGTAAGCTGCGGACAAATATTCTTACTCAAAGAGAAAAATGAAACAGGATTTTTTCAGTAAATGTAAGCTTACAGGGCTGCCGATGGGGAAAGACTGAACCACCTAAACAAATAGCAGTTCACATCGGTTGATGATTCTTCAGTCCCACAGAACTTCGGTCCATTAGGAAGTAGCCCTGTTGATTTGCTAGATTAACATCACATCGCTACCCGAACCGATTTTTATTGAAAATAAACACTTTTTTAAGCTCAGATATAATTTATCTGTAAGTTACATCACGTCTACAGTCGTTGACACAATCTAAAAACTCTATCAAATTACTCCGCCAAAGTTCCGACAAACTTACTACACATATATGCGTCGTCTGCATGTGTTGCGCGCGCAGTCCGGGGCGTGGCTTATTAAAAAAAGAATTAAAAAAACCCGTATTAGTCTTTTTTTTTTTAAGAGTTAAATTCAGATAGCACTTCATTTGGACAGCCTTGAGAAAACGGCCGTACAATACGTGTATATCTTCTTTTATCGAGAAGGAGATTAACAGCGGTGGGGTTTCAGTCATGCTTTCTAACGCCAGCTTCAATTTCAGATAATGTTAGGAGATTTCAAAATGCAAGGGGGTGGGGGTATAGAGTGGGGGGGGGGGGGGTATTTTCTCTGAATCGTTTATAAGGAAGGAATGTGTTTTTTAGACCCCAATCGTCAATGTTGAAGGTCCGGTATTAAAACTTGCCCAGTGTCTGACAAAATTAGACTCAGTTTAAAATTACCCTTGACAATTTGTGCGTGAGACAGACTGATTGCCGAACGGAAAATGGAATCACTCATGTGGCGCAGTGAAGTGTAGCCAAGTACCTGCTATGTCCTTCAGCAGAAGTGGCGGAGTGCCTGTCATCTGTTTCTCATTTAGTGGCCTCACAGTGGCCGAAGATTGGATTTGATGTGACTTTTAGTACACACTTGTGAGCGTGATCTGGTAATTTCCCTTCGCTTGCGTCTGACTTTCCCGTCTTAAGCTAACATACGAGAACAAACATAATATGCAAAATTGCAAGGATCGACCTCCTTGCATGAAAAGTCAACAACACTTTGTTATTTTCTCATTGTATAGAAACCTAAAATGTGACAGCAGCCCACAGGGTTATCTGTGTTCGTACACGCCGAAGTCTGTTCACTCGAAATCGTTCTGACAATTATGTTTTATGTTCAAAGATATGTTTAAATTCAAATTCCAACGACAAAAAAAAAGAGAGATAGAGAGAGAGAGAGAGAGAGAGAGAGAGAGAGAGACAGACAGACAGACAGAGAGACAGACAGAGAGACAGACAGACAGACAGACAGACAGACAGACAGACAGACAGACAGACAGACAGACAGACAGACACAGACAGACACAGACAGAGAGAGACAGAATCAAATGTAAAGCGAACTGTTTAAACCTGTTGCGATAATTAATGTGCAGTTCTGTAAAAATAAACTGTACTCTTAGTGCCCGACCCGACTCCCCAAACCTACGTCGCGGTTATCTGACGCTCTCTCTACGTCGTGCCTCTGCGTGCCTCCATTACAGAGAAATGGAAGGTGAAAATCTTTGTGTCAGTTTGACTCTTGATTTTAAACAAGTCGCGTAAGGCGAAAATACAACATTTAGTCAAGCTGTCGAACTCACAGAATGAAACTGAACGCTATGCAATTTTTCAGCAAGACCGTTTTCTCGTAGCATCGTCAGTCCACCGCTCATGGCAAAGGCACTGAAATTGACAAGAAGAGCGGGGTAGTAGTTGCGCTGAGAAGGATAGCACGCTTTTCTGTACCTCTCTTCGTTTTAACTTTCTGAGCGTGTTTTTAATCCAAACATATCATATCTATATGTTTTTGGAATCAGGAACCGACAAGGAATAAGATGAAAGTGTTTTTAAATTGATTTCGAAAATTTAATTTTGATCATAATTTTTGTAATTTTAATTTTCAGAGCTTGTTTTTAATCCAAATATAACATATTTATATGTTTTTTTAATCAGAAAATGATGAAGAATCAGATGAACGTAAACTTGAATCGTTTTATAAAAAAAAATAGGCCTATTTTTTTTTTACAATTTTCAGATTTTTAATGACCAAAGTCATTAATTAATTTTTAAGCCACAAAGCTGAAATGCAATACCGAAGTCCGGGCTGTAAAAGTTGTTTCAATTTGTTTCCATTTAAAACGTCCGCTACTGGCACCTCAGTCGGACCATACATAACACTCTGAGAAGTAACCAAAGTGTTTTCTTTTAAAGTAATTTGTAACTCTCCGCTCCGCACGCCAACCAAAACAATTCCTGGGAGACGCCTACATCGTTCGGAAAAAAAAACCCACACAAAACTGTTCCGAGCCAGGACTGAACTAGAAAGGGTTTCCATGACCACGGACGTAGCTTTGTGCCGAGGCTGATCACGTGGTCAGGTTGACCAATGGCAACGCGACCCTTTTACGGCCTCTCTATTGTCCAATGTGTGTACTCTATGACCCCTTGAAAACTTCAGCGATTGGTGTGAAGTGTACTCTTTAGAGAGGATGAGTTCAGCGGTTAATTGCTTTTAACATACTTACCTGAACAGGTTATAGGCCATTATCTCGAGATGCCTTGCTTTCGGCAACAGTTCTTTGAATCCCTCCCTCCCTCTCTCCATCTTCTCTCTACCAGTCTGTTTCTCTCTTTGTTTCTCTCTCTTTTTCACACTTTTCAACCATTAACTATTCATATTCATTTGCATAATGTAGAGCAGTCCCTAATTGGGCGACAGTTGGCTGTTAAAAGGAAAACACATAAAACAAACCAAAAAAGAACACTTTTGTAAGCTTACTACATTACTTTGAAAAAAACCATCATTGGGTTCATTTCGCGTCATTTTGCTTTCGTCAACAGGAAAGTTTTTGTAATGCCTCTCTCCACCTCCCCATATGCTCCCCTCCCCCATTTCTGTCTCTGTTTTTTACATTTAGTCAAGTTTTGACTAAATGTTTTAACGTAGAGGGGGAATCGAGACGAGGGTCGTGGTGTATGTGCGTGCGTGCGTGTGTGCGTGTGTGTGTGTGTCTGTGTGTGTGTGTAGAGCGATTCAGACTAAACTACTGGACCGATCTTTATGAAATTTGACATGAGAGTTCCTGGGTAGGAAATCCCCAGACCTTTTTTTCCATTTTTTTTATAAATGTCTTTTATGACGTCATATCCGGCTTTTCGTGAAAGTTGAGGCGGCACTGTCACGCTCTCATTTTTCAACCAAATTGGTTGAAATTTTGGTCAAGTAATCTTTGACAAAGCTCGGACTTCGGTATTGCATTTCAGCTTGGTGGCTTAAAAATTAATTGATGACTTTGGTCATTAAAAATCTGAAAATTGTAAAAAAAAATAAAAATTTATAAAACGATCCACATTTACGTTCATCTTATTCTCCATCACTTTCTGATTCCAAAAACATATAAATATGTTATATTTGGATTAAATAAAAGCTCTGAAAATTAAATATATAAAAATTATTATCAAAATTAAGTTGTCCAAATCAATGTAAAAACACTTTCACCTTATTCCTTGTCGGTTCCTGATTCCAAAAACATATAGATATGATATGTTTGGATTAAAAACACGCTCAGAAAGTTAAAACAAAGAGAGGTACAGAAAAGCGTGCTATCCTTCTTAGCGCAACTACTACCCCGCTCTTCTTGTCAATTTCACTGACTTTGCCATGAGCGGTGGACTGACGATGCTACGAGTATACGGTCTTGCTGAAAAATGGCATTGCGTTCAGTTTCATTCTGTGAGTTCGACAGCTACTTGACTAAATGTTGTATTTTCGCCTTACGCGACTTGTTTACATTTAGTCAAGTTTTGACTAAATGTTTTAACGTAGAGGGGGTAATCGAGACGAGGGTCGTGGTGTGTGTGTGTGTGTGTGTGTGTGTGTCTGTGTCTGAGTCTGTATGTGCGTGTGTGTGTGTAGAGCGATTCGGACCAAACTACTGGACCGATCTTTATGAAATTTGACATGAGAGTTCCTGGGTAGGAAATCCCCAGACCTTTTTTGTTCATTTTTTTGATAAATGTCTTTGATGACGTCATATCCGGCTTTTCCTGAAAGTTGAGGCGGCACTGTCACGCCCTCAGTTTTGGTTGAAATTTTGGTCAAGTAATGTTTGACAAAGCCCGGACTTCGGTATTGCATTTCAGCTTGGTGGCTAAAAAATTAATTAATGACTTTGGTCATTAAGAATCTGAAAATTGTAAACAAAATATTTTTTTTATAAAACGATCCAAATTTACGTTCATCTTATTCTCCATCATGTTCTGATTCCAAAAACATATAAATATGTTATATTCGGATTAAATACAAGCTCTGAAAATTAAATATATAAAATTTATTATCAAAATTATATTTTCGAAATCAATTTAAAACACTTTCATCTTATTCCTTGTCGGTTCCTGATTCCAAAAACATATAGATATGATATGTTTGGATTAAAAACACGCTCAGAAAGTTAAAACGAAGAGAGGTACAGAAAAGCGTGCTATCCTTCTCAGCGCAACTACTACCCCGCTCTTCTTGTCAATTTCACTGCCTTTGCCGTGAGCGGTGGACTGACGATGCTACGAGTATACGGTCTTGCTGCGTTGCATTGCGTTCAGTTTCATTCTGTGAGTTCGACAGCTACTTGACTAAATATTGTATTTTCGCCTTACGCGACTTGTTTTTCTTCTCGTGTCCCTTTGCTTGTTTGTAAGTTAGTTTGTTGATTTTCTGTTTGTTTTAATTACTGTTGATGAATTGTACGCTCTTAATATATGTTTTACGCGCAAAGTAAACATTTATTGCCGGCGTAAAATTGAAAATATTGATTACGCCTTCCTAGGCAAACCTGAGGTGGTGATCCAAATCATTGATACGTATTGGAAGGACTTCATTTACAAATAAAGAAATAAATAAGCCGTTTTAGTGATTTTTCCCCGGCGACATCCACCTTTCGAAGCCCAAGAGACATTCGCAGTGATGTAATTTGGAAACATCTGAAATAACTAACTGTAAAATGCTCCGTTACCGTTGCCGATTATTTCTTTTCATACAAACAGGATTTCACCTTCTGGCGATAATCTCTTTTGCGTTTGATTCTTGATTCTTTAAATTAATTTTTTCAGTGCTATTTAGTTGTAATCCATTACCCAAGCAGATGAAACCCGTGTGAATAACTGAACACTTAGACACTGATGTTCAGATGGTACGTGTGTGGTTACATAATTACAATAACCAAAATTGCAACCCGAACTGTCCAGTGAAGTGCTTTTCCAAGTTGCATGTGAGTGTGTGATTGTGTCTGTTCGGAGCGCTTCTAAGAAATTGTAAAAGTTTATGCGTAAGCATTTGCGATTTTCCGGTCTTGTACTTTTTCGTCAGTTTTCAGCAAACTCAGTTATATCATGTCACATTAGTGTGTGTTTCTCTTTTCTTTTATTTTTTCGTGTGTGTGTGTGTGTGTGTGTGTGTGTAGTTAGTTGTGTTTTTTTTCAAAGATTTGTTTTTAGCCAAGTTGATAGAGTGCTTGGGCGACTTACTTAAAAAACAAAAACAAAACTTCCCTTTTTTTTCCAACTAAGATCCTTTATACTCGTTTTAGGAATGGGTATGCTAAGTACATTTTTCTTGGCGAATTGTTGTGTTAGCTAAGCAACATTACGTGAATCGTTAAAACATGTGGGTTTTGTTTTTTTAAAGTATTCCCCGCTTAACGAATTAAGATTTCTATGCAAAACAACGTGTGTTAACCCCATGTACAAAAACAGTACATGTAGTACATGCTTGAAAGTGCAGAGTGCTGTTGCGTCCAAAGAATTGAGTATTTCAGTAATTATGTCGACTGGTGATAAACACACATACAAACACGCGCACGCATTAACAAATCATAGAGAAACAAGCAAACAATTCGCAGAACAAACGTATATTAATGTGTGTGCATGCGTGAACGCGTGCATTCGTTTGCTTGACTAACTGACAATGTCAATCACGCTTTTAGAAGAGAACCGCTGATTTCAAAGTGGTATGGCTTTTACGCGGTCTTATGAGCCTTCTGTAAGACGGGCAGCGTTCGGCCTGTAACAAAACAGACCATCCAATAAACACCAGCGAAGATTTCATTGACGCGGCGGTCAAGTGTTTTGAGTATAGTGGGCGGAGCGTTGGGTTTATCACATGACCATTTGGGCCAATGGATGAATGTATTTAGTATGTGCGCTACTTTACTGGCGGACCACGAAGCTCGAAGAAGGTGTCAACTTGATTTCTTCATGCAATAAATCGTTGGCAGAAAAAAAATGTTGCCCTTGGTGGAACGGGAGCCGCTCAGAAGAGGCGTGATAGAACTTGTGCGCGGTTCATGCATACACAACAATCATTTTTCTTTCAAGGTTTTATTTAACACTATGTGTTCGTAAAAACCGTTGCTCAACAACAAAAATAAATTAATTAATATTTTTCATCCTATACATGCCGCTACAGAAGCACACAGGGAGAGGTAGACGCGGCGAGTCGTGTCGTCTGTGAGGTAACGATCGTGTCAAATCATAGTATCTGTTAACGACGCGCCGAACCAAGGTCAGGGGGTGGAGACAGGGGTAAAGAAGAAAAAATATGTGTATTCAGATTCATTCTTCTTTCAGTTGATCGAGTAGCCAACGGCGGCTTTCTTTAATTGCGATAACAACTCGGGTAGACAGTTTCAAACTGTCGTTAAAGACAGGTCCAACTACACTTACTTTTAAGATGTTACATTATGGAGGTCAAAATGGCCAATTTTCTGTAGTTTTTTTTGGAACAATCTATCCTGTTATTGTATTAAAAAAAGAAGCTTTAATTTTTCGGCACTATATTTGATTATGATGGACTCAGTGGAACTCATTCTGATAAGCATCGCTCCACGGCTATTGCCAGTTGTCTCTCTGACCGGACGCTACAGTCCTACGCGAATCTATATAAAAAAAAAGAATACAGAGTTATCTCCCATATGTTTTTCGCGAGCACTGATCTAAATTTGAGATCAGTGTTCGCGAGACGAAAATGATTGCAGATTGGCCGACTTCGACAGTGATCTCCGTTCTGTTCTTCACAGTTATGATAAAGACATCGTTCTAAGGTCAAAACAAGTCGAAATTTTGGGACTGCTGCCGGAAGGAGACCGTAATATATGGTTTCATCTCTGTCAACTGGTTACAGAAAAAATCGTCTGCTCCGGTGAGCGCCGAAACCAAACGGTTGATTATCACGTGACACTTTTGTCATATTTAGAATTGTTTGCACAGTAAATACAGCCGCGAAAAATAGCTCGCTTGAAACTGTCTTACATTTCAATTCCTTCGTAATTTTAAAATGACAAAACACCATGAAAAATCATTATCGACGATCGCGAATCTGCTTATATCAATAATACATTACAAAAAACTCTAAATATGCACACACACACACACAAATCGGTTTCCTTGCCAGACAAGGAATCTCAAGGCATCCTGTCAGGGAGAGAATGACCTGAACTCCTTTTGACCTGAGTTCAAGATGAGTGGAACTGTCCTAACATTCTCAGAGAATTATTTTCAAAGTTTATGTTTGTTTTAAACATTAATATGTGAAAACAGAATTAAGGTAGGTGATCAGCGATGCTGTCAAAACTACTCACATTACGTCATATATGGCTGGTTTTTAGTGTTGATATTTTTGTTTCGAGCGACAGATTGACTGATTTGTTTCATATCGCTTAACCGGTATTTATTGTGGTTTTTTTTAAACATTTTTTATTAGGTGTTTTTTGTGTTTGTTGTTGTTGTTGTTGTTGTAAGCACGCTGCTGGATTACACACACACACATACACACACGGCTGAGTCTGCAGGTGACCCGTCTGCAGTTTTACTAGATATTGCTCGTCGTCGGCGTGTGCTCTTTCAGTAGATATTTTTGTCTTTCTTTGCATCCACATTGTGACACAGTGAAGCCGTCCACGCTGGGTGGTGGGGGTGGTTTGGACTCGATAGATAAAATATTACGATTTTTAGCATAAAGAAAACAAATCCGAATTTTTGAGCGATGGGACAATAAAATAATGAAAAGAATTAAATAAATCTAATTGATCCCTTGACTTTGGGGTAGCGCAACTCTGTTGCTACTAGCTTTCTTCTGGGAGAATGCGACCCGAATTTCCCAGCGACGGAAAAATACATTAATGACAAAAACATCTTATAGATCCCTTGACTTCGGGGTATCGCGACTTTGTTGCTGCTAGCTTTTCTCTGCGAGGAAGCGCCCGAATTTCCCAGCGATGGGACAATAAAGTAATGAGAGAGAAAAAATCTAATATATCCCTTGACTTTGGGGTAGTGCGACTCGGTTGCTGATAGCTTTTCACTGGGAGGAAGCGACCCGAATTTCCCAGCGAATAGACAATAAAGTAATGAAAAACAACAATCTAATATATCCCTTGACTTTGAGGTAGCGTGTCTCTGTTGCTGCTAGCTTTCCACAGGGAGGAAACGCCCCGAATTTCCCAGTGATTGGACAATGAAGTAAAGAAGAAACAAGTCGCGTAAGGCGAATATACAATATTTAGTCAAGTAGCTGTCGAACTCACAGAATGAAACTGAACGCAATGCCATTTTTCAGCAAGACCGTATACTCGTAGCATCGTCAGTCCACCGCTCATGGCAAAGGCAGTGAAATTGACAAGAAGAGCGGGGTAGTAGTTGCGCTAAGAAGGATAGCACGCTTTTCTGTACCTCTCTTTGTTTTAACTTTCTGAGCGTGTTTTTAATCCAAACATATCATATCTATATGTTTTTGGAATCAGGAACCGACAAGGAATAAGATGAAAGTGTTTTTAAATTGATTTGGACAATTTAATTTTGATAATAATTTTTATATATTTATTTTTCAGAGCTTGTTTTTAATCCGAATATAACATATTTATATGTTTTTGGAATCAGCAAATGATGGAAAATAAGATAAACGTAAATTTGGATCGTTTTATAAATTTTTATTTTTTTTTACAATTTTCCGATTTTTAATGACCAAAGTCATTAATTAATTTTTAAGCCACCAAGCTGAAATGCAATACCGAACCCCGGGCTTCGTCGAAGATTACTTGACCAAAATTTGAACCAATTTGGTTGAAAAATGAGGGCGTGACAGTGCCGCCTCAACTTTCACGAAAAGCCGGATATGACGTCATCAAAGACATTTATCAAAAAAATGAAAAAATTGTTCGGGGATTTCATACCCAGGAACTCTCATGTCAAATTTCATAAAGATCGGTCCAGTAGTTTAGTCTGAATCGCTCTACACACACACACACACACACACACGCACGCACGCACATACACCACGACCTTCGTTTCGATTCCCCCTCGATGTTAAAATATTTAGTCAAAACTTGACTAAATATAAAAACATCTGACAGATCCCCTGATTTGGAGGAAGCGCGACTTTGTTCCTGCTAGCCTTCCATTGGGGGGGAATTGACCCGAATATCCCAGCGATGGGACAAAAAAGTAATGAAATAAGAATCAAAACATTTAATAGATCCCTTGACTTAATTTGGAGATGACAAGAAAATATCGGGCGTATTTACGTGATTTGTAAACCGCGGGGCGATTGTTTTACATTTTTACGAATCACGGGTTAACACGCTCGCATATTACGTCTTCTATGCTATTCCTTCTGATTCTTTCTTTATTTGGTGTTTAACGTCGTTTTCAACCACGAAGGTTATATCGCGACGGGATTCCTTCTGATGCAGGTGTCGATCGCATTTACGATCAAAAACAGGAGTTTTTGCGTCAATTACTAAGGGCATTATGCCAAAAAGCGCTGTATGTCAGCAAGGACTTGTTAGTTTGCTTTGAAACTTTCCGAATATTTTGCCTACATACTACATGTAAGCTACTACGGGTAGTACATAGACAAATTGAACGAAATGACATAGGAATTAATGCCTTAATTTGGGTGCGTAATTTGTCGCAATAATTTGTTGCCGAAGGATTTTAATAGATATGCGCGGAGCGGAATGTATATGGCCTTTCTGATTCCTTATTGAAAACATTTAATAGATCCCTTGACTTTGGAGATGACAAGAAAATATCCGGCGCATTTACGTGATTTGTAAATCGCGGGGCGATTGTTTTACATTTTTACAAATCACGGATTCACACGCTCGCATATTTTGTGTTCTATGCTATTCCTTCTGATGCAGGTGTCGATCGTATGTGCGGTCAAAAACGGGAGTTTTTTGCGTTAATTACGAGGGGCATTATGCGAAAAAGCGCTGTATGTCAGCAAGGACTTGTTAGTTTGCTTTGAAACTTTCCGACTATTTTGACTACATACTACATGTACTACGGGTAGTAGCATAGACAAATTGAACAAAATGACATGGGAATTAATGCCTTAATTCGGGTGCGTAATTTGTCGCAATACTTTGTTGGTGAAGTTTGTTTAATTCAACTGGTAAAAGTAGCACAAATGGTAAACATTATTTAGTGTGTGTTATTCATGTGTTATTTTTGTAAAAGAGTAATTCATTCAGTGTTCACAACAGGTGTTTTAAAAATGTGTTTAAAAGTGGAATGTTTACAGTATATACAACAACTTATTCGGAACGATAACCTCGATAAGATCAAACGAATTATGTATTGTTTGCTTGTCATGTGGGTAATCCTTACACGTAACAAACAACAAACAAACCACAAGGTAGTCCACATCGTATGGCCCAGAGAGGTAATAAAAGCTCGGAAAAAATCAGACACTCAGCGAGCTACTTCTGTTCTCCGACAGGGCCTATTTCTCCCACATGAAAGTTAGCTGCAACAGAGTCGCGCTACCCCAAAGTCAAGGAATATATTAGATTTTTCTCTCTCATTACTTTATTGTCCCATCCCAAGGTAGTCCACATCTTATGGCCCAGAGAGGTAATAAAATCTCGGGAAAAAAATCAGACAGTCAGCGAGCTACTTCTGTTCCCTGACATATGGCCCATCATGGCCTATTGCCTATTTTCGCGGATAGGTGTGATATTGTGAGAGACGGACTGAATGACACTTGACTTAAAGTGTGAAGCGACTAGAACACCAAAAGCGTTTCTGCGTCAAGACAGGCCTTCGCACTTAGGCTGTGTCTGTGACGAGCTGGAAACATAAGTTAAATCAAAGCGTGAAATGTGTTCGATGTATTTTTGATTTCTTCAACATTAATTTTGTTTAAATTGCAGTTTCGGTATAACCGTGGTCCCTCTTATATACTGATAATGGTAATAGTAATCATAAACAAGTCGCGTAAGGCGAAAATACAATATTTAGTCAAGTAGCTGTCGAACTCACAGAATGAAACTAAACGCAATGCCATTTTTCAGCAAGACCGTATACTCGTAGCATCGTCAGTCCACCGCTCATGGCAAAGGCAGTGAAATTGACAAGAAGAGCGGGGTAGTAGTTGCGCTAAGAAAGATAGCACGCTTTTCTGTACCTCTCTTTGTTTTAACTTTCTGAGCATGTTTTTAATCCAAACATATCATATCTATATGTTTTTGGAATCAGGAACCGACAAGGAATAAGATGAAAGTATTTTTAATTTGATTTGGACAATTTAATTTTGATAATAATTTTTATATATTTATTTTTCAGAGCTTGTTTTTAATCCGAATATAACATATTTATATGTTTTTGGAATCAGCAAATGATGGAGAATAAGATGAACGTTAATTTGGATCGTTTTATACATTTTTATTTTTTTTTACAATTTTCCGATTTTTAATGACCAAAGTCATTAATTAATTTTTAAGCCACCAAGCTGAAATGCAATACCGAACCCCGGGCTTGGTCGAAGATTACTTGACCAAAATGTCAACCAATTTGGTTGAAAAATGAGGGCGTGACAGTGCCGCCTCAACTTTCACAAAAAGCCGGATATGACGTCATCAGAGACATTTATCAAAAAAATGAAAAAAACGTTCGGGGATTTCATACCCAGGAACTCTCATGTCAAATTTCATAAAGATCGGTCCAGTAGTTTAGTCTGAATCGCTCTACACACACACACACATGCACACACGCACATACACCACGACCCTCGTTTCGATTCCCCCTCGATGTTAAAATATTTAGTCAAAACTTGACTAAATATAAAAAGATAAAACAATAATAAAGTTTTGTTATGTATTGCAAATCCTGACATGGTTCTGGGCGTTTCACAAAATTAATGTGTTAACAAAATTACAAAGCAATGTACATAATGAACATTTTAAAACAAAACCATTTTCTCCCTATAAAAATCAACTAGTACTGTGGCATCAGCATTAACAGGGAAAACAAATCTGAAAATTATTAAAAGCACAATCACCTACAAGATGCACATTATAATACATTATTTATCCAGAATCTATCATAATATTGATTGTTTGTTATTATGTGTTTGCGGCTGCCAGTTTCGGTCAAACTAACGTTCACAACCTGTCTTTCACAACCTTTAAACTCATGTTTGTTTTGAATTTATTTTTTTTAATGACATTGTACTATCTCTACATCACCAATAAATAAAATTCATACACTACCATCTCGTTATACCGACTGCTAAACGTACCAGCCGGGCGGGACGGCTCTGAGTTAGCCGAATGCAATCACGTTGTCTTCTGCGCTTGAGCGCACCCCATACACACCTCTTGACATACTCTTGAAAGCGATAAGACACCACCCGAGTAGCCAACGGCGGCTTTCTTTAATTGCGATAACAACTCGTTTCAAACTGTCGTTAAAGACAGGTCCAACTACACTTACTTGTAAGATGTTACATTATGGAGGTCAAAATGGCCAATTTTCTGTAGTTTTCGGGGGAGAAATCTATCCTGTTACTGTATTAAAAAAGAAGCTTAAATTTGTCAGCACATTATTTTATTTTAGTACCAGTTCAGTGCCTCATATGGCTTTTTGACCAATCAGGACGGATTCTAGGTGACCCTCTAAATGTTATAACGTTCAAGCAGGGACCCTTTTTGTTTATCAAGCAAAACATTGACAAGACAAAGTACAAATTTAAATCAACAATACCAACGTGATTTATTCTAAAGAATGACACTTCAAATGCTGCGAGATAATACTCTCTTTATCTAAAAAAAAAAGTACAGAAAAGCTAGTTTTGTCGGTGGGTGCTTCACGGAATAGCAAAGCACCGCCCATCCTCTGAGTGTGCAATGCCGACCCGCTCACTTGGAATCTAAATGATCAAAGTTCGAAAAAATCTAGTGAAATTGCGTCACTCGCTTTACGTCAAATGTATCTTTACAGCATTTCCCATCGTCTGGAGTCGGTTCTAAATCTCTCTCTCTCTCTCTCTCTCTCTCTCTCTCTCTCTCTCTCTCTCTCTCTCTCTCTCTCTCTCTCTCCTCTCTCTCTCTCTCCCCCTCTCTCTCTCTCTCCCTCTCTCCCTCTCTCTCCCCCTCTCTCTTTTTCTCTCTCTCCCCTCTATCTCACTATTCTCTTTCTTTCTCTCTTTCTATCATCATCATCATCATCATCATCATCATCATCATCATCATCATCATCATCATCATCATCATAATCATCATCATCATCATCATTTTTCTTTTCTTTTCTTGCTCCTCTTACAGTATCACGGTAAATGTTCCCAAATAGATCCTAGTTACCTCAGAGGACGTTAATCCCCAAAGTCAGCCAGTCAGTCAGTCATTAAAGGCAAAAGCGAGGTAACGCACAACTGGGTCCGACCAGTAAAGCCGTCGCTGCCTGTGTGACAACCACCATAAAAATCTACCACAGCGGGAAACTTTCAAGTTAAGTATTTTCAACCATCATGTGCCCGCATTCAACTTTACAATCAAAGGATGTCTGTTGAGATAATCGAATGGATCAAAACTTTGAAACCTGCCCGCATATTCTAAGCCGACTAACACATAATTGTTAAGGACATCATAAAATGGTTCTCGGTGAAAACTTGACCGAGGGCCATTTTACGACGTCCTTGACTCGAGTGTGTGACGTATACTCTTATGCTCTGCTTCTTGGGCAAGGTAAAGAACACCGAAAATATTTCAATGCCGTTCTCGAGCTACGCTGACTTTTACAAAGGGTACAGCTGACACGGCTTACGTAATCTGGTTTCCTGGTCATTTGTGTGAAAAATCTGTCCGACAAAGAAGAAGAAGAAGAAGTGCGCGCAGAGAGAGAGAGAGAGAGAGAGAGAGAGACAGAGACAGAGACAGAGACAGACAGACAGACAGACAGACAGACAGACAGACAGACAGACAGACAGACAGACAGACAGACTTTCCGCACTCGTTAAAATGTCAGTCGATACTGGAATGAATGTTGAAACATTGTAAACCTAAAAAAAATAAAAAAATAATATTAAAATTAAACATTCATACGAGTTACTATCTGTGACAAGAACGCATAAGAAGTATAGCAACTAAATATTAATCCGCTTACCCATTGCTCCTCTTCGCACCTCGGCCTGTGAGTCGTCCTTTTCCTGAGTACTTGCACACAAGTTTTGCGTATGCATACTTCAGTTCGTCTGGAAAGGGCTGTTTTGAATTCTTGTTCGCAAGTTGAACAGCACGACTGTATTTGACCACGTACACCAAATCGTTCTTTCTGGAAAAGTCTGCCAGCCGTTCAGTAAGATCATTCCAACTTCTGAATGTTTTCCCCAACTGTCATTTGTGCCATTTCTCAGCGATTGATCAACGGTGTGGTTATTATGGATGTAGTAAGTGTCGAATTGTGAGAATGCACAGTTCTGTCCGCCAAGTGGTTTTAAACACTGCGCGTATTTGCACCAAGTAATAACGTGTCACATCAAAATAGTTCTTTACCTGTCAGATAGTTTAGCGCCAAAAACATGAACCAATGATAGCCCATGGATTAGTAAGTCATATGATGTTGGGGCGGGGCCAATGAACTAATGTCAACACAGTAAGTATCAACCAATGTTTGGCTCCGCCCCCACATCACGTGGACTGGGTGGCCGAGTGGTAACGCACTTGCGCTCGGAAGCGAGAGGTTGCGAGTTCAACCCTGGGTCAGGGCGTTAGCAATTTTCTCCCCCCCTTTCCTAACCTAGGTGGTGGGTTCAAGTGCTAGTCTTTCGGATGAGACGAAAAACCGAGGTCCCTTCGTGTACACTACATTGGGGTGTGCACGTTAAAGATCCCACGATTGACAAAAGGGTCTTTCCTGGCAAAATTGTATAGGCATAGATAAAACAATGTCCACCAAAATACCCGTGTGACTTGGAATAATAGGCCGTGAAAAGTAGGATATGCGCCGAAATGGCTGCGATCTGCTGGTCGATGTGAATGCATGATGTATTGTGTAAAAAATTCCATCTCACACGGCATAAATAGATTCCTGCGCCTTGAGTCCGAGTCTGGAGATACGCGCGCGATAGAAGACTTCATATATATAATCACGTGACCCATAAACCCATCGCCTGTAATTAGATCATACTATTACCGCTTCAGTTCTGAGACATCCTGCTTGCTGGCGCGCGCGCAGAGAAAAAAATTCCCTCTTTATCTTCGCTTCTGATGCTCATCCTATTGTTGTTGGCACTCGGGTTTGTTTGTTTGTTTGCTTAACGCCCAGCCGACCACGAAGGGCCATATCAGGGCGGTGCTGCTTTTGACATATAACGTGCGCCACACACAAGACAGAAGTCGCAGCACAGGCTTCATGTCTCACCCAGTCACATTATTCTGACACCTGACCAACCAGTCCTAGCACTAACCCCATAATGCCAGACGCCAGGCGGAGCAGCCACTAGATTGCCAATTTTAAAGTCTTAGGTATGACCCGGCCGGGGTTCGAACCCACGACCTCCCGATCACGGGGCGGACGCCTTACCACGAGGATTGGAACTCGGGTAACAGGGAGCGAAGGGCAGTGCCCCACCTAGTGATCGAGTGCCACAACCCAGACTTTTCCCTTAATATATACATAGGTTTTAAACTCCTGCTTCCGGATTATACAAAACACATTAAAACATGTATTAAACAATGGCGACTGGACGTGAGAGGGAACAATAAAGAGACCAAAAAGCAATGTACTCACGTTAAAATGACGAACACGGAACGAATAACAGCGACGTTTCGACCTAAGGGTCTTCTTCAGGCACAAAAACACAAAAATACACACACAAAAAAGAAGAAGAAAGACGATAGAACAAATGAAGAGAAGAATAACTGACAAAACAACTGCACTGCACAAACCAACAAATGACAAAGACACAACACTTCGAATTAACCGAAAATAAATCTCATAACAAAATAATTGTAATATTTTTTTTTTTTACAGGAATGTATATGTTTCTGTGTTTGTTTTTGTTTTAATACAAAAAAAACCGTGATCAAATAATCAGAACTCTTTCAAAATATTCTGAATAAAATATATTAAATGCAATAACTTTTGTTTTTTTTTAATTCAAATAAATGTTTTAGTTTGACTGCATTTGAATAGAAACTGAATTCTGATGAAAGCAGTTACTGTAAAGTCATTTGAAGTCACATGATAAAAATCACATGGTTTAGTTGAGCAGACCAAAAAGTGCAGAGCTAAAATATGTGTATGAATCTGTGTGAAAATCCAGTCCGTTTGTCCACAGGGATGCTAGGAAGCAGTCAAATGGGGTCGCTCAATCTGCTCAAATCCAGTCAAATGGGGTCGCACGGGCCGACAAATGGGGACGTCCCCGTTTGTCGGAAGCGTCCCCATTTGACTGCTCTCCAGTGACAATCGTCCCCATTTGTCGGTAAAACCACCTACACACACACACACACACACACACACACACACACACACACACACACACAGACGTACACAAACAGATATACACAGACGTACACACATACACACACACACACAGACGTACACAAACAGACATACACAGACGTACACACAGACACACACAGACGTACACAGACACAGCCAGCAAGACAAACAGTCAGAAAGAATACAGAATCTGTTATTGCCCAAGGGTTCGGAATTTGTCTTGACATTGCGGTAAAGAAAACATTCACTCCTCCCAGGTACACCCACCACACACATCTATATATATCTATAGACAGACAGACAGAAACACAGACAGACACACACACACACACACACACACACACACACACGCGCACACACACACACACACAC
This sequence comes from Littorina saxatilis, assembly GCF_037325665.1. Classification (NCBI taxonomy): domain Eukaryota; kingdom Metazoa; phylum Mollusca; class Gastropoda; order Littorinimorpha; family Littorinidae; genus Littorina; species Littorina saxatilis. The sequence continues at coordinate 9,727 of NW_027126666.1, read as the reverse complement.
ATACACACACACACACACACGCACGTACGCACATTTGCTGTACACTCACACACACACAATCACACACACTCACTCTCACACACACACACCCACCGTCACACACACACGCGCGCGCGCGCGCGTACGCAAAGAAGTATTTACGCACGCACGCACATTTGCTGTACACTCACACATAGACAATCCCACACACACACACACACACACACACACACACACACGTGCGTGTACTCGGGGGCATAGAGAGGGGCGGCTGTACATAATGTGTCCAGTACTAATACACGAATTCCGAACATAACTCTGTGAGGTTTGTATGAGTTGTGGAAGAGTGAATACCCTTGCCAAAACCTCTGACCACAAGATTCTGCTGAAAAGATTAGAGGATACTTTTGGAATCACTGCAACTGCATTGAAATGGTTCGAGTCGTACATGGAAGATCGATTCCAGTCAGTTGTCATTGACGGCAGGAAATCGAAGCCTGCGCTCCTTCAGTACGGTGTTCCAATTCTCCGTTCATCCCGGAAAAAGCGAATTTTTTTTGTATCGTAAGAATGCGTTCCATGTTCCTCGAGAGACAAGTTCAAGGGCGCGCAATATCCCCCCTAGAGAGCTAGGCAGGGAAAAGATTGGGTGACATTTTAAAGAAAATATATGCTTATTTGACATTTTACATTCAACTAGATTCAGGGGCAGCATGCAGCCACATAAATGAAGACAGTGTCAAGTAATACGCAGAATATACGCTAATTGCAGACATCATGTAACTTCCACGCATACGACATTTTTTGTGAAACGCGTCAACAGTAGCTCTCGCATTTTGAAGATATTGTTCTTAATACCCGTCATTAAAGTGGCTTACTTCATTTTTTAACTAATAAATGAATGCAGATTCCAGACCTAAAATCAAAATAACGATTTTACAAAATTCATTATTCGAAAAAAGTTGGACCCATTTGGCGACATTTTTTTAAAACGACCCATATATCAAAGCAGCTGCAGACCATAATAAAATATCAAGCTCTTTGAGTTCTTTGACACGACAGTCAAACGCAGTCAGTCAAGCTAAAAGGCACACTCAGCTTCACGTAAACCATCAGTTTCTGGTCACAGACACTGTCAGGCTTTTAGACACAGTACAAACACCGTTTCGTTTAAACACTCACCGCTTGACAACATCCTAGGTGCCCTCCGTAAAGAGCGAGCATTCTTCAAAGAATTTATTTTCCGTGGCCAGCCGGATTGTCTAGTACCACAATCGGACGCCTCGTGTTGGTGCTAGAACTAACTTTTAAAATCTAAATAATAAATTGACAGCTTGTAACACAAACATTCTTAGATCATAACAGATTTCTTTTTTCATCAAGACAAGATCAGTACAACTCAAAGTTTTAAAAGTTTTAAAAAAATAAAATAAAAAAGGGAGCCCGGAAGCAGGCCACGCAAGGTCGTGTTTCCCCAAGCAGACGAATTTTCCGCATATCGCTTGCTTCTTTGAAGCCAACCGCCGCCGATAAGTTCGTGTGACTCGCAGTCGTTTGTTGCATTTTAAATTCAGAGGTACACAGTTACGTGCTATTGCAGATACAGCGAGTCGGATTGAAATCACAAACTGACAAAATTGAGAGAAAAAAGGAAAGTGTGTGACACGGTCCACGATGGCTCAGGGGTAAAATAAACCACGAAATATTGTTGTGTGGTTTACGCAAGCTAAATAGCCATTAAAACGAACTGTGCCGTTTACTTTTCGTGAGAAAATTTAAATCGTTCTGTAAACAATTTGAGGCAGACTAGGCCTTTAATAACAAACGTAAAAACTCGACTTTGCCCAAGATTTCAAGGTTAAAAAATAAAATGTCCTTTGAAAAAAAGAAGAAAAAAAAAGAAGAAGAAAAACTAACTAACAAGCACACAAGTGAATTTAAAACGAAACCCTTCAAGACCTTCCAGCCTGAGACATACCGCAGTGTGGACTCGCTCATTTGAATCTGGGATTCAGCATGACAACCGTCAGGCTCGGTAAGTAAATCATCGTGCCGAATACAAGAGTGCTTCAAAAACTGGATTATTTTTGTGTTCAACTTTCCGCTGCCCTACATAAACCAGACGTTTACGACTTTGAACCACTGAACCTGTCTTTGACCCTACTACTCTAGTTCAATGGGTGCGTGCCCCGTCCAGGGGCAGTTTGAAATGTTTGCGATTTGGTATCAAGGGAAATTATTCACAGAAACACATCACAGCTGGTTCCCCTTGACTGCACGGGTTATGGGTTATTAGTGCCAGTATTGTCTAGCTCTGTTCCTCTCGGGAATATATTAGGGGGGGGGGATAACAGAGGGAAACCATACAGTAGGGAGGGCGTTCTTGCGTCAGAGGGGAAACGGATTTGGAAGTAGAGGGGAGGTCCAAAAGAAAGAAATAGTTACTATATGTTAAGATTTTTAGAGGTAAAAAAAGCATATTAGTTGGGTGGGTGGGGGGTGGGGGGGGGGGGGGGGTGGGGATGAGCAAGCACAGTGGGAAGGGATTTCTTGCGAAAGGAGGAGGAGGGGATGCTGGAAGGGGACATGACAGGTTTAAAATAAGGAGTAACTGTAAACAAGGTTTTTTGGAGGCTATAAAAAATGTTGGGGGAGGGGGTTTCCATGGTGAGCAAGAAAAGTAGAGAAGTGTTGTGTTACTATAGCGGGAGAGGGGATGCTGGGAGAGGGGATGTTGGGAGAGGGATGAGACAAGAGAGGTCTGGAAGAATGTGTCGTTGTAAAATAAGACTTATTGAAGTTACATGTATCAGCATTCCGGGCACGCACGGTAGCGAGGGATGGGGAATGGGAGCAGGGAGATGGAACAAAGAGGGCTCTCAAAGGTGAAACTGTAAATTAGGAATTTTGAAGGAGGGGGGTGGGGGTCAGAAAGCCTAGCGCTCGGGGATCAAGGTGTTGAAGTTGGGAGGGGGGGGGTTGAAAGAAGAGGACTAAATGTAATATAGGATTTTCCGACAGTATTAGCATCAAGAGAAGCAGGCTATTCTTGTCAGTTGTTTTTCTCCCCATATATTTTCGAGAGTGCACACGGGCTTTTGAGGCCGGGGATGATCTGATTAGGTGTTGGACAAAAATCAATATTTCGTAGTCGTCAGGCAGGCGTATGAGAGCTGTCGGTGCAATGCAGAAGTGAAATAAAAAATAAGTGAGAAAAAGTCAATGTTTTGACGCTCTGAATTCTCTAAAACATATTTGCCGTTGCGAAATGATATGTCGCACAGTGGTACCTCTCTTTAAGTGAACCAACATCACGATCATTTTAGAAAAAGGCGTTATTAGTGCACTGATGGTCGGTCGTATGTCGTTACAGCGAGGGGAGGTAATATAGAGGTAAAACATTTTTACTAAGAAATAGAAGGAAAAATAATCCGTCAGAGAAAAATGGGTCGCAATGTTGAGGTAGCCATGCAAATAAAGGAGAAACTTCTGAGAATAAGAAAAAAAATATTACGTTAAAAATAAAGTTATATGAAATCTCACAAAAGAAACCTATCCATGCCGAAAACAGTATCGCCTTCCTTTTCTTTCCTAAAACGTGACGTTTTCTTGCTCTCTAACAATCAGGTCTTTAGTTTCACATACTCACGGTGTGTCAACTGATTCCGTTCATAGACCGGATGTTTCCGTTCGTACGCACGATGTTTCCGTTCATACAGGCTCATTTGCGGCACTTGCTTGGGGAAAAATCGTGGCGGTAAGTCGTGTTGGCTGCGCACTTTTGTGATATTGCAAAAATTAGGTAGCTAATTGGTTGGGCTATGTGTACGATAAGTACCAAGGTGCTAGTAATCCTCATGATAACACACGCGGGCCAAACGGGGCAGAATTGCCTGATTTTTTAACACTTTCTTGTTTTTCTCGCTCTGTTATGAAATCTGACCCCTGATTTGCACATGATCACCAAAATCATTGCCTGTTACGACATTTCACTTGAACAGAAGTTTATAGAAACCCATGGCTTTTGTACAATCACTTGTCTTTTGAAAACATGCAGATTCCGTTCATACGCCATGATTCAGTTCGTACAGAATCACACGTTTCCGTTCGTACCAAAAGCGTTTCCGTTCGTACACGTTCGTTTGATCAGGGAGAAACAGGCCCCTACTACAAGTTATGTGTGTTCCTATGGTCGTCCTATAGCACAGAGTACGCCTACGAGTGATATTGGACCTATGTGAACAATAAGATGTATTGAATTTGCATCAACCAAAATCACGAACGTCATATAACGCGTACGAACGGAAACAATTTGATGAAAGTGGTACGAACGGACACCTGTTTTTGTGAAAACTGTTTGATGCAAATTCAATACATCTTATTGTTCACATAGGTCCAATATCACTCGTAGGAGTACTCTGTGCTATATGACGACCATTGGAACACACATAACTTGTAGTAGGGGCCTGTTTGTTGTTGTTTATTTGTTGGTGTTTGCCCAATGACTGTACAGCGCTTTGAGCAGGGTGTAACCCTGGATATACTCGCTTTAGAAATGTTTTGCATTTTTTTTTCATTAATTCTTTTTATATTATAATTCCCACGCAGAGACTTTCAGTTTGCGCGATCCGTGCATGCTGATTCCTGTTCATTGCAATCTGGTTTGTGGCATGGGAGATCCCAAAGACACCGTCCTTCGATCCCGTCTACACGATCAAGTACACCGACACAGATCTGTCAAGGCTTTCACATGCATATGTACACACACTTGAACACATACCCATAATCAAAAGCTTTACTGCACACTTTGCAGCGTGGGCATTTTTAAGTTAATTAATTCAGCAAATCGATGTAAGTGCCAATTACGATATTATTTCACTACCACCACGACCAAATATCTAAAAGTAATTGCTAGTTTTGTTTCACCCAGCTAAGAAGTGAGTTACTTTTGTGCGATGTGTTGTTTTGCCTAACAAAGAAGTGAGTTATTTACTCTGGTGTGTTGCTGTTAAGGCCAAACAAAAATATATGTTGGTTTAGGGTAACGTGACCAAACAAATAGGGTCGGTTAGTCGGCTTTTTAAAAATAAAAATAAACTGTCTCGGTGTGGTTCGCAAAATGTGCCAAAGGTTGTTTTGGCTGGATTTTTTGTTGAGAAATGAAAAAAAAAGTTTTGGGGTCGGCTGGAAAACATAGGGTCGGTTTACCCTAAACCAAAATACATTTTTCTTTGACCTAAAAAGTCGACAGTTATTGCTCAGCTGCTCCAACTCTCTCTGTCTCTGTCTAGGTCTTCCTCGTACCCCACCGGCCCCATCCCCGTATTTGTAACCCAGTACACTCCCGAACCCACCTCTCTTTTCTTTTACGTTTACCATTGTTCTCTGTACATGTTAAAAGCCCAGGCTGGGAGATTATATAGGCTAAGCCAAAAACCTTTATCCTTCTGTAATAAAGTTCTGAGTTCTGAGTTATATTACGATTCAGTACTTCAGAACATGCGCTTGGTATGTCTCGGGTTTTTTTTTCTGCCTGTGTATATGTCTATGCTTGTGTCAGACTTCCTTGTCCTCAACTAGCCTAAACCCAACATTATACTTCTATGTAGCTCACTGCCCACACCGCTCAAACAAGATTGACAGCAGCTCACACTTCCCATCCCACCTTTTTTTTCGGAACCAGTACAGAACTCCAGAAAATACGCTCAATTTGTCTGTTTCTGTCTGTCTGTCTGTCTGTCTGTCGTTCTTTCTATCTGTCTCTCTGTCTATGCCTGTCTGTCTGTCTCTTTCTCTCTCTCTCTCTCTCTCTCTCTCTCTCTCTCTCTCTCTCTCTCTCTCTCTCTCTCTCTGTTTCTCTCTCTCAATCTCTGTTTCTCTCTCTCAATCTCTCTCTCTCTCTCGCTGTCTCTCTCTCTCTCGCTGTCTCTCTCTCTCTCTCTCTCTCTCTCTCTCTCTCTCTCTCTCTCTCTCTCTCTCTCTCTCTCTCTCTCTCTCTCTCTCTCTCTCTCTCTCTCTCTCTCTCTCTCGCTGTTTCTATCTCTCTTTCTCTCTCTTTTTTTTCTCTCTCTCTCTTTTTTTCTCTCTCTCTCTAAATATATATCTCTCTCTCTCTCTCCCTCTCTCTCTCGCTGTCTCTCTCTCTCTATCTCTCTCTCTATCTCTCTCTCTCTATCTCTCTCTGTCTCTCTCTCTCTCGCTGTCTCTCTCTTTCTTTCTCTCTCTCTCTCTGTCTCTCTCTCTCTATCTCTCTCTCTCTCTCTAGCTCTCTCTCTCTCTCTCTCTCTCTCTCTCTCTCTCTCTCTCTCTCTCTCTCTCTCTCTCTGCCTCTCTAACTGTCTCTTTCTCCCCAGCACCCTACCCCTCCATTAACATCTCCATCTTGTTCTCTACGAAAAGTTCAAACGATTAAAACTTTTCTGTTACAACCATAGTTATGACTATTTGTGTCCTTTGAAGCTACTTTGCATGTTGTTTTTGTACTGTATTAGTTCTCTTGTGCATGTGTTCCAGTGTTCCATTCCTAGCGTTGCTGATTTATTGTGTGAAATTTGTTGTTGAAGTTTGTCTCCGTTTGTTTTCTGATACTTCTTGTTTGTGCGTGAATATTGTGAAAGGAACAGCGGCTATGTATAAACACACAACAGACTTTGCAATGAAGCTCTGGTTTGACATGTGTGTGTGTGTGTGTGTGTGTGTGTGTGTGTGTGTGTGTATGTGTGTGTGTGTGTGTGTGTGTGTAATATGTGTTTGTGTGTGTGTGTGTGTTAATACGTTGTATGTGTGTGCCTGTGTGTATGTGTGTGAGCGTGTGTGTGTGTGTGTGTGTGTGTGTGTGTGTGTGTGTGTGTGTGTGGGTGTGTGTGTAATATGTTTGTGTGTGTGTGTGTGTGTGTGTGTGTGTGTGTGTTTAATATGTGTTTGTGTGTGTGTGTTAATACGTTGTATGTGTGTGCCTGTGTGTATGTGTGTGTGTGTGTGTGTATGTGTGGATGTATGTGTGTGTGTGTGTGTGTGTAATGTGAGTTTGTGTGTGTAAGTGTGGATGTATGTGTGTGTGCCTGCGTGTGTGCCTGCGTGTGTGTGTGTGTGTGTGTGTATGTGTGTGTGTGTGTGTGTGTGTGTGTGTGTGTGTGTGTGTGTGTGTGTGTGTGTGTGAGCTTACCTTTTCTCTGGAAAGCAAGATATATTTGAGTTTCTTTTTTTGGTTTTATTGTGAGGTTATTTTTGATAATACTATTATGTTTGCCTTTGCAACCCCGGCGTCTCACCCGCTGCCCCGGTCACGACCGAGACAGATCAGTGAGCAGCATTCAGCCTGAGCGATTTGTATTGTTTATCCATCCACTTGATTAACGAGTTTTGCCTTGCACACGATCCCCCCACCAACAACACAGAAAATTGCCGCGGCCAAAGCACACCGTTTTCCCCCATTATTAGATCTCGGGTAATGGGAACACACTCACACAAACCTTTCCGATACTTTTTTTTCCCCGCCCTCCTTCGCCGTGATTCCGAGTGTTGCCGGAGGGCAGCCGCCGGATGTCGCCAATATATCGATCAAGCTGTCCCGCCCCGCAACGATACTAGTTTGTCAATCACTGTGTCTGCGGTGAGCGCGCTTGAATCGCATGTCGGCACAAGCCGTGCATTATTCTGAGGCACGAAGAGCTTTCTTTTTCCTTTCCTTCCCCGCTTCTCTTCGAGCAGAGTAGTTTGGTTAACTGTCTGGCAGCTGCTTAAATGCTACTCCTGAAGATCGCTCGATTACAGACGATTCCAGCAGAGGTGGTGATTTCCAAATCAAGATTTCGATTGCCGTGCCTCGTAATCGTCTATCAATGTGATAAGTGCTGTCAACTGTAAACGTGGACTAGCACAGAGTTTTCTTTAAAAAAAAAATCAGCAGAGAAAGGGAATCCAAATTACGAGTTTAATTCAAAATCTCACATCGCTTTCATTTCTGCACAAGGATTTACATTCTCAAGGCAAGTTCTCCAGGAGAGGGTGTTCTGTATAAAAAATCTATTACACCATCGTTGAACGGTTTGTCTATGTCTTGATCCTGTCCAAAGGGTCTATCAAACATTAGGTCTACACGTGAAGCACAAATTCAGATTCCCAGACGCTGAACGCGTCTTTACCGTGAACAAAATGTGCGGAACGTAAGGCCCTTAAATCAAACTGAAGAATACAATGTCAATGAACAGAATGCCGCATGTCTGACGCAGAGCTAGGCAAACTGTGACCTGATGAATATTGATTTAACTAATTTGCATAATTAGGAGCATTTTCGAGTTAATCATTGCAAATGTGACCAAATTCACGAATGTCCCTTGGACTTTTAGTGCTAAACTCGCAAGGAAACCTCCAAAAATGGCGTGTTCTACAGGATATCCTTTTGCTCATTATCCCCGTATAATTACAACATTATCCAGTTGAACCTGTTTAGAAGTTAGAAGGAGTCGTAGACGGCTTATATAGCTCCCAAAATAGATAATTAAAGGCACAGTAAGCCTCCCGTAAACCATCACAGAGCTCTCCGAGCGTCTACATACAGTAAAGCATACTTCCATTTGAACGCTCACCGAACGGGAACATCCTGGCTGCTTTCTGTCGAGCGTGAGAAATTTTCAAAGAATTTATTTTCGTGGACTTGGTCCTCTACAACAATGGCGCCTCGTTTTGGTGCTCTTATGAATATTCAATACCGGAAATCACGCCCGGACAGTAAGCCTCCCGTAAACCATCACAGATACTGTCAGGCTTTTACACACAGAACAAACACCCTTCGATTTGAACGCTCACCAAACGGGAACATCCTACGTGCCCTACGTAAAGAGCGAGCAATTTTTAAAGAATTAATTTTGCAGATTGTCTCCAACACTTTTTGGACCCATCCTGAACTCAGGTCAACAATGAGTTACTTCCCTTCGGGTTTCATTCTATCGATGTAAACTGGCCATAGCCGTGGATCGATGATTATCAGACCGTGGTGCGTTTTTGCGCTAGACCTAACTTTTAAAATCTAAATAATAAATTGAAAGCTTGTGACACAAACATTCTTTAATCATAAAAGAATTCTTTTTTCATCAAGACAAGATCAGTACAATTCGAAGTTGTGAAAGTTTGAAAAAAGAAAAGCCCGGAAGCAGGGTCACGCAAGGGTCGTAGCAGACGACGGTTTATGCATATCGCCGTTCCTCTCAACAGTCAAAAGCCATCGCTAGAGTTCTTGTGAACCACAGCCGTTTGTTTCGTGCATAAAAACGTGCTATTGTAGATAAGCTCACATCGAGTCGCATTCAAATGACTAACTGACGACTACATTGTGAAAAAGGGAAACTGGATCACACGGGTTCGCGATGGCTCAGGGGTAAGATAAACCACGCAAGAAAAAATTCTTTGGAAAATTGTTCGCTCTTTACGGAGGGCACCTAGGATGTTCTCAATCGGTGAGTGTCTAAATGAAAGGGTGTTTGTACTGTGTGTAAAAGCCTGACCGTATCTGTGATGGTTTACGGGAGGCTTACTGTGCCTTTAACATTTTCACTTAAATATTTTAGTTTTCATGAAACAATTACAAATATCACGATAAATAACCATTTTCTTCCCCAGATAATGTTTCATTTTCAGTTTTGACTCGAGCAATCCGTCAGGAATCGATCCAGAACTGACATTTTTTATTAACTTAATTATCAGGTGATCATGTTTGATCATGGTTTTGTTGCGTGTACGACTACACTCA
>NW_027126665.1:0-3764 GCF_037325665.1 Littorina saxatilis | reverse complement strand
GCTGTTGTTGGCGTCGCTGCTCTCCTGTCTCGTTGAAGAGTTGGTGGATACAGGTCTTGTGGGAGGGTCTCTGGTGTTGTCGTTGCTGCTGGTGGCTAGTGTCGCGGAAGAGTTGGAGGAAGTTCTGTTTGCTGCTGGGGAAGCTGTTGTGTTACTGACCTGAGATGAGTTGTTACTGAATTGAGGTGTACTGTTGCTTGTACTGTTCTGCAGAGGTCTGCTGCTGCTCCTATTTTCAGAGCTAGAAGAACTATGTGCAGCCGCTGTTCTTGCAGTGCTTTCTGCAGGCCGCGAGTTCGAGTCAGATTGGGAAATAATAGCTGAGGTTCTGTGACTTGCGTTTGGAGACGCAGCAGAGCCACTTGCTTGCAATGATGATGTTCTTTCGCCTGGCTGAGATGCTGTCTGTGTAGGGGTTGTTTCTGAATCTTCCACGGGAGTGTTCATGCCCGGTGATGCTCCGGTCACCATCGCATAACTGTGAAGAGGTCTGCTTTCAGTGCCCGTTGGAGCTACATCACCGCTTCCTCGAGGACCTACACCACCAGACTGTTCTCCGTCTTTCTCCCTCACGTGCTGGCAACTGGGAGACAACCGTCGGTGAACATCTATAGGGTTGTCTCCTCTTGTCCAACCGGAGTGGCGCACGCGACAACTGTAGCAGGTCATCTCGTCACCTTGACCCCGGAAGTAGAATCCCGCGTCTGCTAGTTTGACCCTCGACACCGGAAATGACCCCGACAGCGCGCCAAGCGTTGCCAGCCGGTATCCAAGATGAGCAAGGTCAATGTCGGGGTTAAAGGTCGCGTCCGGCAAAAACCGGGTGACTGGAGTTACCCGAAATTCCGGAGGATTAAAAGTCCTTGGAAACATATACATGTCAAGTTGCTTTACACAGAAACAGTTTGTATGACAGTGGTAATGAAACTTGTCAGAGCCACCAGAAGATATGAACTTTCTGTCTGTACACAACTGTACATTCAGATGCGCAGAAAGCTTTATGTTGTTTAATTTCTGAAGCAGATGCCTCTTCCCGAAAAGCGTTTTACCACTAGAGACAGAGAGGTCGGAACACCGGTCATACACGATTGTGTTTTCTTTAGTCTCTTCGGTCACAAAGTGACACTTTGAAATGGAGTACGCGGAAATCGTCACGCAAATGTGTATATCACGATCTGTTCTGTTAAACTCTGTGTTCATGTGATAGACACATAAACACCCAATTACTGCTACAACGGTGAAAACGAGTGACTTGACGCCGCAATGACTGTCAGCTGAAGGGCAAAACCGCACAAGGTTCACACTGGGAACAAGGCTTGGGGGAGTTCTGACAGTAAACGCAGAGGAGAAATCTTTTGGATTATCAGATGTGACGTTTATCTTGGAAGTTCTGCTGACGTCATCTGTGACGTCAATTGATAAAACGGTTCTGCGACTTTTGTGAACCGCAGATGGTTTGTGGCAAACAAAACTATGCGTGAGGAATTGAAGACTTGTTAAAGATAAAAGGTCTGTCAAAACTACCAGATCATTTACCTGTTTGATGGCTGACAAAAAGTTACATCCATAACTAGTGACATTTGCGTGAGAATCTTGCTTTGGATGGTGTCCGAACGCGGCACCGTGCACCGTTAGAGTTGACAGCCAGGAAGCGTTTGGGGTCGAATGTACACTCTTCAAGATGACCAAGCTGAACAAAGATGGTCTTGGAGCGATAGCGACATGGTTCCAAAGATATGCCGATTTGTTCAAAGACACAGTATTCGAACAAGTGTTCAATTGATCGGTTGTGTTGCTGCAAGGAGACGCAGACGTTTTCAAACTGGCAGCGTTGACATCATTATTCAAACAAGAGAAGCGGCGAATGATGGTGATGTTCCAAGGAGACGTAGTGATTTTTAAACAGCCAGTGCTGGGAGACACATGAAAGACAATGCAGCTTTGATGAAAAAGACACGCGAAAGGAAGGGATGCGCAGATTCTCAGTAACAAGCCTTCTTTTCTGTCGTTGTTCTCTCGATGAAAAAGCCTGTGTTCCGTGACAATATACCAAGCCTCAGTGAAACACGTGCAATTCGAAACAGAACCAGAACGTGTTAAACGTAGTTGATAACTCAGCGGTACAACTGATTCGGTGCGATCTGTCAGATTCACCAGGTTGACTAGTTCACCGATTGACGCCGTCTGTGCAGTGAAAAGGGGGCATGAAGCTTTAGAACTGGGCAAAGTGTAGCCACGAAGACTTTGGTCCAGCAAAGTGTTGCCTTCCTCGAGCGTATTCATGGTTGGCTGCAGTAGTAGAAGGAACAAGATGAAGCTGACAGACATCCCCATTAGCGTTTGCATGATGACTTGACGAGGCAATGACGTGGCGATGATGCTCACTGTGACGCGTGTTCGTGTTGTTTTGGATTGTCTTGGTCTGCAACGTTATATGAGCTGTTGGTCTCAGACGACTTTCACCAACCTGAAAACACGAATGGGTGAATAATGTCAAAGTTTGAGCGCGCGTGTGTGTGTGTGTGTGTGTGTATTTGTGCGTGCGTGTGTGTGACAACAATTGTATAATGTCGAAGTTTGAGCTCGTGTGTGTGTGTGTGTGTGTGTGTGTATTTGTGCGTGCGTGTGTGTGACAACAATTGTATAATGTCGAAGTTTGAGCTCGTGTGTGTGTGTGTGTGTGTGTGTGTGTGTGTGTGTGTGTGTGTGTGTGTGTGTGTGTGTGTGCATGTGTGTGTGTGTTTGTGTGTGAGTGTGTGTTGTGTACGTGTGTGTGTGTTGTATACGTGTGTATGTGTGTGTGTGTATGTGTGTGACAATTACGTGGGCCCGTGCTCTGGCATACGGTCATAATTATACAAACCCAAGATCGCACCATCCAAAAATTACACAATAAATCACTCTTGCAAATAAAGGTGCAATTTGTGTTGAGTAATGCAACAAAAACACCAAATGTACCCGAATTGCCGTTCCTAACACAAGGGAAGGCGGCGAGCGAGTCAGCGACCAAGACTGAAAGAGAACGGGGCTCAGATAAGTTCAGAAAATGTCATTACTTTTGTAAATTGCTTGTGTCATGCTTTTTCAGCAACGTGTGTAAACTGCTGCATCACGCTATCTTTGACGACACACACACACACACACACACACACACACACACACACACACACACACACACATACACGTAAGTACACACAAACAAACAAACACACACACACACACACACACACACACACACACACACACACACACACACACACACACCATCATTATCATCACCATCATCATGTTACGCAATTGTAGGGGGTTCGGGAGCACACATTTTAATGACATCAGTCAGCTTATAATGGTGAACATAATCTATGACAGCAAAACCTGTAATTACCCGATGACAAAATTAAGTATATCATTGTGTAACGGGGTGCTAAAAACACTCAACAGCAAAAATAGTACAAGGGAGTGAGTTTAGGCTAAATCGATAGCTTATCATCAATACAACACAACGATTTCCAACAAAAAAAGTCAACATCAGCTTCATTTGAAATAGCGCAACAACAGCTTCCAGAGTCACAACACCGTTCCTATGTCTTCTTTGTTTGCATGGTTGTCTGGTGTTTTGTCCCCCCCCCCCACATAGCATAGTAACCCTACCTGTCCCAAGATAGGCCACTTGGTTCTGAGAAGACGTCAACATCAAATAGTCAGTCAAACTCACATCTATCCACCCAAGTCCGCACTCTTGAAAGAAGGGGAACAACTCCTGT
>NW_027126664.1:0-2227 GCF_037325665.1 Littorina saxatilis | reverse complement strand
AAAAATGAAAAAAAAGGTCCGGGGATATCATTCCCAGGAACTTTCATGTCAAATTTCATAAAGATCGGTCCAGTAGTTTAGTCTGAATCGCTCTACACACACACACAGACGGATAGACACACATACACCACGACCCTCGTCTCGATTCCCCCTCTATGTTAAAACATTTAGTCAAAACTTGACTAAATGTAAAAATGAGAGAAATCAATTGGACAGACTTTATGACACAGAATTTTGAATATGATGACATGCCAAGAATTATATAAATGAGGGTTGGGTAATTCCTTAGGGTATCTAACCGGTCAATTACAATCACAGAGCATATATTTTGTAAGTGGTATAAATCCCTGGTTTACGTTTGTTGTGATGACGTTTTCCTACTTGAATTATTGTTACGTGTCTTTCCGATATGGCTGTAAATAGCGTAATTTCATGAAGTTTTTGTAAGCTTAAATTAGATCTGTTTCTCGATTCGCATCAACATATTTCCTGGAGAATGTGCTCGATTTTACCCCAAAAATAACACAATACCGAGCAGAGTCGACACAATCACATATAAACAAATACATAAGACTATTGACCGTGTGATTTTTTCACCGACCTGCAGAACGCACCATTACCCCCATTCTGAAAAAAAAGGCATCATAAGAAGTAACAGTGATCGTACTCTGAAAATTCTGCATGTTGAGTGAGATGAAAGCACTGTTTCAAAGTGTTCACAATACCAGCTATTGTGTTTTGAGCGTAGCAATAGGGTCCGATATTTAGACGAGACAAGTATAATGCGACGAGTCGAAGACGAGTCGCATTATACTTGTTCGAGTCTAAATATCGGACCCTATTGCTACGCTGAAAACACAATAGCGATTATATAGCTGTTCTGACCTTGATTTGTTGTTCCAAACTTACAAAATGACAGTTTTTGCGTCGATGCGTTGATCTCAGGTTTTGATAGCAGACAAACTTCTTACGCGCATCATGTTCGCGCAGACATGCACACCGCTACACGCTTTCTGACTTTGGAAGAAAAACTGACTCCACTGAGTGCATTCGACTTCACAACACAGTTGTTGAAACAGCTTTTTAAGTTGTCAGTGAATGCTGTTGTCGATAGAAACATCGCCGTGGTACAGATGGGTAAACCGGAATCATGCGTCGGCCATTTTTCTCAATATGCTTTTGGATATTGAGTAAAATGGCCGACTTCCGCCGCATTATGCTTTGATGATCGGAAGAGACCATCCAATCACAGCCCCCGAATTCCCCCACGTGTTCATCAGAATAGCTATATTCTGCTATATATGTTCGAAAATAGATATAAGTATACCTTCAGAAATGTCAACATTATGATACTCTAGTATTCTTATTTGCATTCGGACGTAACCGTGGGCGCGTGTATGTGTTTGTGTGGATATGTCTCTCTGTCTTTCTCTTTTTATCTTAGACATTTTTTAATGTCAAAGTGAACGTCAATAAGCATATTTGTTTATAAATTTTTTTCTCTTTTTCTCTCTCTCCCAAGTCATGCGGACCGAGACATTCACTTTTACATCTACAAAAATACATTATACCTACATTCGCCTGAAATGACTGTTATACATGTTTTGATATTTTTTTTAATGATAACAACAGGTAGAGACGTATCAAAAGAATAAAAAAGAACCTGTGTGAACGACAGACACACATGCACAAACACACATACTGACGCACGCACGTTTACGTCCTAATGCAAATGATATGACTAGAATATAATAATTTTAAACTTTCTGAAAGTACACTAATATTCATTTCAAAAACTGGGCACTTCTGGCTCTGTAACATTCTGAAAATCGATTTAAGACTATGAAACCACTACGTTTTTGCGAACCAAACAAATATTGCAGCTTGGATGCTTAGGCCAAATACAAAATATATGTTGGTTTAGGGTAACGTGACCAAAACAAAAATAGGGTCGGTAGGTCGGCTTTTTAAAAAAGTTTTTTTGTGTGAATTTAGTCGATTTTAAAAGAGGTTACTTCCCTTAATGTGCCAAAAGTTGGAGTTTGTTTTGAGAAAAAAAAAAAAGTTGTAGGGTCGGAGGGAAAAAAATAGGGTCGGTCGGGTTACCCTAAACCAATATATATATTTATTTGGCCTAATCATTTTCTTATAACGACTACCAACAAACAGCAGAGTTACACTTCTCCGCAAGGCCTTATAGCCAGCCTCGCTTATTTTCCCAACAGTA
>NW_027126663.1:0-6000 GCF_037325665.1 Littorina saxatilis | reverse complement strand
GCATAGCTACAATACCTGACATTGAAACGAATCGAAATAAAGGTGAGATGTTATTATAACACTCTACGTCGGTATGGGATCGTTCTTTGTTGTCCTGGGCAAAGCAAAACCCGCCGGAAGGTCATTGTGCGTATGACCCCCGCTGGCGTTGATCATCGGACTGTCTGACATCGGCGCCTCGTGAAGTGGATGCATTAGTTGATATCATTTTCCTGACCAGGACCAAGATTGTGGCCCGGTAAAGCACAGGTCCGAAAGTTTGGTTGAGGCAAATGATACCCCATACCATCTCGTTTAGTCCACCCTGGGCATTGTGTTCAATGATGCAGCCATCAACATAACGCTCACCTCTTCTTCTCCACACTGGCTCTGGCGAGCTCATTAACATGATTGATGCAGCAAGGGCCATCATACCAGGGAACACAATGTTTTGTTTATTGCCACAAGTTCCAGTTAGGTGATTCTGGGCCAACTGCTGGCGCACCACTTCATGTTTTCGAGGAAGGACGTGTCCTCTACTGAGCTGGCCAGAAGTTTTGGAGGTCACGCTCAGTCAGTCTTCATCGCGCTGTCTGGCCACTGATCGGACACTGGTGGTTCCCAATGATGTTCCTGGTAGTGTCAGGGGCTTTTTGGAATCGATCTCGAAGACGTGGTAGGAACTGGTGATCTTGTCTTTTTGAGGTAATGCCGCGAATATTCCACCGCGTTGCATAACTGCAGTGCTTCCAATGTCAGCAAAACATTGCTGAAGGGGATAGACTGTTGACATGTGCACGTTTAAAGCACACTGATGCCAGCGCTTCTGGATCATCTCCAGCTGAGTCGACCTGGCGTTTTGGTGGTGTCAATCTTGGCATCCTGGCTGTTTCAAAAGTGAGACTGGCAGCAAGCGTGCCATGGTCTCTTTTGCAACGGGGTTGCTAATGCATTAGTGAACAAATCTCACACATCCGATTTCTCCTGCTCCACTTGCACGTGCTACGAGCGCACATTATGTGTTTCACGTGAAACCTGCTTGTCCCGTGTGTTGAAACAGTCGCAGAATCAAAATAATCACACAACAGCTAGGTCAAACATGCCTTCATCACATTTTTGTGGATTGATAATCCTAACTCTATAATTGTTCGTGATTTTTTCAATCAAACAATGCAGACTTTTTCGCGTTTCTTTTGTTGCTCGGTATAGATATAATATGTTGTATTCAAAACAAGCTCAGAAAGTCAAAAAGAATAAAGAAAAGCGCGCTTTCCTGCTTACCGCAATATGCTACTGTGCTATTCTGGCTCGTCAATTTCACTTCGTTTTGCACGTGAAAAGTGAGCGATTTCGTTGCCGCGGGGGTTGACGAACCTGTATTGTCTTGGTGAGAAAAAAAATACAGTGTGAGTTCGACAGATTGGCTAAATATTGTAATTTTGTCTTACGCGACTTGTTTAAATAGTCAGTCAGATCATAATAACAGTGCATTCTTCTGCATGCTAAATAATCTTGCACTTAGCCCTTAGCCTGAAAGAAATATAAAACTTATCTCAGGTTTGTATCACTGAGTCACAGCCTATTTTCTTCCGCCAGGCCCCCACTTTCAAGTTACCTGCTCCTTTCTCGTGTAATTTGACTCTTTCTTGCATTACTTCCCTTTTTATCCGCCACACTGTAGTGTCACCCCTTGCCATGAACTTCAGCATATTTCATACTTCCTTGGCCTCTCGGTTCCTTCAAATAAGGTTGCATCATTTTGCAACCATCACGAGTTGAGCTGCAGTGTTCCAATGTTACGAGGTCTCGGGGACTAGCATGAAGGGAGCTAAGCAGGTCATTATCTTGCAAATAGTTTCAGTAATGCTTGTGTCCCTTGTACCGGTACCTGCATGTGACGGTACGAGTGCGGTGTGTGTGTGTGTGTGTCACTGTGTGTGTGTGTGACCTATTGTCAATAAAAAGCGATTAGTAGATTTTGAAAAGTTCCCTTATAGGAAGTTTGTGTGTAGGAGATGCTACAAAAACTCATATTCCCGAAAGAATCTACTGCTTTCACACATGCCTACCCGAACATTTACTTTTAAACCAGGGTGTTGACTCACAGCGATTTGCTCATGCACAAAAATGACCGTGCAACAACAGCACTGACATTCCTGTCATTTAAAATCATAGTGCATGCGACGTGAAAAGGCTTGTCTATATTTTGTTCATAAATTGATGTTGTATAAAGACTACATCCGGACAGTAATGTAAAAATCATTATTGTGCGTATTTATTTCTCTCAGGAGGTACAAGTAACGGACAAATATTGTTGTGCCTCAGTTTTCTTACGGCCGAGAAAAACAGGTCTGGGAAAAGTGTGCGTGAGTTTGTGTGTGTGTATATATGTGTGTGTGTGCGCGTGTGTGTGTGTGCGTGCGTGTGTCTTTATGTGTCTCGGTGTATGTGACAGTGAGTGTGAGTGTGTGTGTGTGTGTGTGTCAGTGTGTGTGTGTGTGTCAATGTGTGAGTGCAGTGTGTGTGTGTGTGTGTGACAGTGTGATTGTGTGTACGTACGTGCGTGCGCGCGTGCGTGTGTACTGTGTGTCTTTGCCTGTTTCACCCAGGAGGGGATGGCAGCGGGGGAGGGGGTGGGGGGTGTCGATTAGTACAAGCGCCTCCTGAAGGCTGCCACGAGTGTTCTTCATACAGCATTTTAGGAGGAAAACGACAGTGTCTTTTAGCCTGCGGATGGCCACTGTACGAATGATGCTATCCGAGGAACACTTTGTGATCAATACAGTCAACACAGCCACAAACTCCCAACATTCTCTGCCTTTGGCCTACAGAGTTCAGAGCACAGGCACTTGACTCTGCTTCTTTAGCTAATCACTTTTCTTGTACTTGTATTCATTTTTATTTTTTAAATTTTTTTTAATGTTTGTATTGCTTTTTTTTTCATGAGGCACGAACGTTAGAGGGCGGTAGTTTGCTGGTGTTTTTATATTTAGTCAAGTTTTGACTAAATATTTTAACATCGAGGGGGAATCGAAACGAGGGTCGTGGTGTATGTGCGTGTGTGTGTGCGTGTGTGTGTCTGTGTGTGTGTGTGTGTGTGTAGAGCGATTCAGACTAAACTACTGGACCGATCTTTATGAAATTTGACATGAGAGTTCCTGGGTATGAAATCCCCGAACGTTTTTTTTCATTTTTTTGATAAATGTCATTGATGACGTCACATCCGGCTTTTCGTGAAAGTTGAGGCGGCACTGTCACGCCCTCATTTTTCAACCAAATTGGTTGAAATTTTGGTCAAGTACTCTTCGACGAAGCCCGGGGTTCAGTATTGCATTTCAGCTTGGTGGCTTAAAAATTAATTAATGACTTTGGTCATTAAAAATCTGAAAATTGTAAAAAAAAATAAAAATTTATAAAACGATCCAAATTTACGTTTATCTTATTGTCCATCATTTGCTGATTCCAAAAACATATAAATATGTTATATTCGGATTAAAAACAAGCTCTGAAAATTAAATATATAAAAATTATTATCAAATTTTTTTTTCGAAATCAATTTAAAAACACTTTCATCTTATTCCTTGTCGGTTCCTGATTCCAAAAATATATAGATATGATATGTTTGGATTAAAAACACGCTCAGAAAGTTAAAACAAAGAGAGGTACAGAAAAGCGTGCTATCCTTCTCAGCGCAACGAATACCCCGCTCTTCTTGTCAATTCCACGTGCACTGCCTTTGCCACGGGCGGTGGAGTGACGATGCTACGAGTATACGGTCTTGCTGCGTTGCGTTGCGTTCAGTTTCATTCTGTGAGTTCGACAGCTACTTGACTAAATATTGTATTTTCGCCTTACGCGACTTGTTTTTTTCTTCCTAGTCTATATCTTACCGGGACAACACAGACTCAGTAATGACTAAAGTAGAGTAATATGTATGTATTTGGGGAGAGTACGTTTGACAGGAAGTGACTAAAAGGGAAACACAGGAAGTGACTTAAAAGGGAAATCTCCCCAAATACATACATATTACTCCATAAAGAACAAGACTGAAACACTGTCTGAAAGATGCCTCCTTGGATATAATAGCTACAATTATTCAATGAGGATTATGATCTGAATCAATGGGGCCTCATTTATGGGTGCATATAATTTTGAACTTGATATCCGCTTATCATGCACTAGAGGAATACCCGGCTTCGCCGGGGTGAATCGCGAGACAGAGACAGACAGCGTGGCGGTTCATCACAATCACCTCTGCAGGCGAAGTCCTGTCAAACGGGATTGAGAATTTTAGAGCTTATTTCTTAGCCCTATATTATCTGTTGTGGCTTCTCAAATGCCAGACTTGCCATACAGACAGACAAAAGCCGCTAGACCCCATCACAAACAGAACTCTACAATCCACAGGTTTTTGCTTATACACACACACACAAACACACACACAGAGAAGCCGTATATATATATATGTATATCTATATCTATAAATATATAGAGATAGGTGAGAGTGTATTTTTCGCGTGGCTATAAATTGATTCGACCTTTTCACTTTGACAGTAAGAACAACTTACGGGTGCAAGGGAAGCGTTCTGGACAGCGCAGTGACATTCTAAAAATAGTAACTCTCAGAAACGGGAATTTGGGGTGAACGGCGCGACAGAGACAGACAGCGTGGCGGTTCACCACAATCACCTTTGAAAGGCGAAGTCCTGTCAAACGGGATTGAGAATTTTAGAGCTTATTTCTTAGCCCTATATTATCTGCTGTGGCTTCTCACATGCCAGAACATACAGACAGACAAAAGCCGCTAGACCCCATCACAAACAGAACTCTATAATACATAGGTTTTTGCCCACACACACACACAAACACACACACACACAGAGAAGCCGTATATATATGCATATCTGTATCTATAAATATATAGAGATAGGTGAGAATGTATTTTTCGCGTGGCTATAAATTGATTCGACCTTTTCACTTTGACAGTAAGAACAACTTACGGGTGCAAGGGAAGCGTTGTGGACAGCGCAGTGGACAGCGCAGTGACATTCTAAAAATAGTAGTAACTTACAACTGAACGGGAAAGCCACACGAAGGAAGGGAGATAAACGCCAAACACTGGAGAAGATAAGGAAGAGTTACTTATAATGGTGAAATGAACACAAAACCCAAAATCAGTTCAGCGCTGCGCGCTGAGAGCACGTGTTGAAATATCTCATCGATGATATTGTGTCCGGGGTGTAGCTGAATACGGTGTCCAAATTTGAAAAAGATCCACCGAGAACTTTGGCGTTGTGATGTGGTGTAGCGGCTATGGTGTGTCGGTATGGGGGCCCGGGTAGCTGAGATGGAACCAAAATAGCTGAGGTCGAACCAAAATCGGTTCAGCGCTGCGCGCTGAGAGCACGTGTTGAAATATCTCATCGATGAGGTTGTGTCCGGGGTCTCTCTGAATAAGCCCACCAAATTTGAAGCAGATCCATCGAGAACCTTGGCCGCGCATCGCGCACAGACAGACAGACACACAGACACTAGTCGTATATATATATAGAAGCTGCTGTTATTTCAAAACTGACATTGATGGGCTTACTGTTTATCTATTATGGGCTTTAACGCCATATACATATATATATGTATTTATTATTATCTTCATGATGCTTTTTATGACACATGAGTCGTGCACTCAATCTGAAACTGTGCATTTGCGAGAAGGGGTCATTGAGGTATAGGTGTAACAAACTGGTTTCAGAAACTGCTTATATAAAATTTCAAAAAATCAGCTGTATAGTTTGAAGTATAAGAAATAGATATTCAATTGATATAAAAAAAAAGTAGGAGAGGATTTTACATTGAATTAAAACAACATTGGTGAAATGTCACAAAAAGTGTGTTTAAAAAAACCCAGGGGACATGGCCAAAAAGTGAAAGTGTGAAAAAGGTATTCCCAAAATGGAGGGTCACAGGCCGGCTATTCACATCATTAGATTTCTGCAATTTCTGTATGTGTGGTGCCGTATTGCC
>NW_027126662.1:15000-17491 GCF_037325665.1 Littorina saxatilis | reverse complement strand
ATCTTCTACTTTCCAGGCGACATCGGTGGTTTCAAAATATATCCCAAACACGCACACACGCATTCACACATGTACGAACGCGCACAGACACAAACACGCCCAAACAAACACACGGGCAAACACACAGACAGACACACTTACACACACACACACACACACACACACACACACACACACACACACACACACACACACACACACACAGACACACAGACAGACACATACACACACACACACAGACAGACACATACACATACGCACGCACACAGACACACACACATAGTCAGATAGACACACACACACACACACATACGCACGCACACAGACACACACACATAGTCAGATAGACACACACACACACACAAACACACATACACACACACTAACACACACACGCACGCACACACACACATACACACACATACGTTCCAAACACACACACACACACACACACACACACACACACACACACTGAGTTGTCATGCGCAGCAGTACGGTGTGTTTACGTCCATCTCTTTCTCTGCTTTTGCACACGTTCACAGCTGGGTGCTTTCTTCCCAATGCGTATATATTCAGATCATTAATAACAATATGTGCCAAGCGGGCATCTGATCCGTCCATCATTGGTTCACTTTATTAATCGCAAAACAACAACCGCCGTGACATTTCACATAACTTGCACTTGCGTATACTGTTACGAAAGGATGAAACAGCACTCCATCTTGTGTTTAATGAAAAACAATGCCCCCCCCCCCCCCCCCCACCCTATGCCATTTAATCCTCGCCCCCCTAAACACACGGACTCTCTCGACACAAGGCTGCCCCAGAACAACAGATGTTGCAATCAGGTGGATGCATTCTTCACAGCGTTCATTGTATGTGAATAATGACGAGTTGAGCGGAAATCATTGACTTCAATCTCAGACAAAAATACCAAACGCTCAGAACCTCCCAATTCTCACAAAACAAGCCTCAGTGTTGTTAGCTTCGCTCTTCATACTTGCACGCAAGCACATTCACATGTATGCATGCATAGATAAGTCTTCATAAAATTCCCATCCTTCTTTTTGTAAAATAATCTATTTCCTTGTGATATAACGCTACAGTGAAACCAACCAATCTGCAAACCTAAGAAACCATTAGAAAATGAACTGAATCTTGACACGTATAGTACGGAGGAAGCAATAGATCACTGTGAAAACATGAACATGAATATACACAAATAAGCACACATATGACACCATTTTGGAGCAAACCATCCTCAGACGCAGGAGAGACATCAAAAGGAATGGACGTGTCACCATGCAGGTAAACCAGTTTCCATGTACCCTCTACAGGACTGTTCTGTTTACAGGTCAATCCTATTATCTACCTTATCTGTCATGACTGCAATTACTCACGGGCTTCTTTTTTCACCCCACCTGTTGTTCTACAGAGTATGTACAGGTGCTTGCTGTCTGAATATTTTGGCAACGCTTTTTTTAACAGGCGTTATTCTATTCCTAACCACACACACATACACATACACACGCATGTGCACACACACACACACACACACACACACACACACACACACCCACCCACACACACACACACACGAACACACGCACGCACACACACGCACTCTCTCTCCTTCCTCCCTCACACACACACACACACACACACACACACACAAACACACACACACACACAAAAACACCCACACACCCACACACACATACTCACACACATACACACACTCACACACACTTCCCTGTTCAGTCTCCTTCATGCCTCCTTGGCAGCAGGAGCAGTTTTCATGTAACAGAATACGATTTTTTGTCTTTGAAGAGTGGACTCAAGCGGTCATGGCGTCAAAGTGCATAACCAGCTCCGATGTGCATGCTATGCAGTGTCCGCTCAACATTATGCCCTTTCCTTTTGAAAATGCGCATCAAAGCTCACTATTCACTGGCACCATAATTGGTTTCACCACTGATCATAAGCCTGGTGTGTTTATTTCACTGTTTCAAAGGGGCGCAACTTTTCCACAGCCAAAACAACAACGCAGCAAACAACAACAAACATCCCCCCCCCCAAAAAAAAAAAAGGAAAAAACCCAAAAAACACCACTCGGATGGAGCAATTTTTGGATATTTGTCAAGTACGACTTCTGTTATCGGGTAAAGAACCAAAACTTAACGCTGCCTGCTTTATCTTCCTGTGCCATATTCAACACTGAGACTATGTTTTAGCCGTCTGTAATCAAGAACTCACGTATTGTCGGACCCATACTAGCTCAGAAGCAACAGCCCATAAACGGCAGCATAAACGATCATTCAAAGACGCAGAAGATAATGATATTTATCCAGGTGCCTTCAGGTGCTTGTTTGTAGTCGTGTCGAATACATCCCGTTCAAGCAAAGGCCCACCCGCTGATGTTAGTGTTGTTATTGCGATCGTCCAAAATTGATGGCTTAATATATCCACATTACGCGACCAGACTAAGGCC
>NW_027126662.1:0-7500 GCF_037325665.1 Littorina saxatilis | reverse complement strand
ACGAGCGGTTATGCGGCAAGACAAACCAAGGGAGAAAATCCACATACCAGCGTCGCTATACTCGGTTTGGGTTTTTGCCCTTGAATCGCGGATTCACGACAGAAGGTCTAATCACATAGAAATAGTTTCTTTTTGGTATGAAAGAAACTGTTAAATGCGACTTACGATATATCTCTCAGTTTCAGTATTTCCACACACACAAAAGCACGCGGGTGAAACACCGAACATTTCCGTGTCACGCGAAAGCTGCTTATGGGCAGAATATACCTGCGCAGAGTCAGCGGCACAGACGACGCACTGCAGATTATTGATGCCGCGGTAGGGATTATGACGAGTACTTGGCCTGTTTTCTTTTGTTTTAAACAGTATTTTATTCGTAAACAGACACATGATAATATAACAACATCATTAAGAAGGAGCACAACAAGTTTAAAACTTATGATAAGTGCTCACATAAACATGCCTGAAATTTCATGGCGGAATATGATCAATGCGACACATTTTTGAAAAAAGAGAGAGAAAAAAAAAGAAGAAAAAAAGGAGAAAAACAACAAGGAAAACTTAGTTTGAGTTTTCTTTTCATGCTGCGTGTAGCGGGCTGTAATAATCTGCAGTGCGCCGTCTGTCCTGCTGAAATGACATAGCGGTGAGCGCCGGGCCTTATGAATATGAACGCATTTGCATGGGCTTGTTGTGCTGTTACCAACAGGGTACGAGTGCTACAGGCAGGTGACAGGCGTGTGCTGTGCGCCCCGTACGTGCATCACAGTAGCCCAGGCCAACGCTAACCGCGACTACTGGCGCTGCAGACCTTACCCACCCGCTCCCCCTCCGGAGAACAACAACGGCGACAACGGTCAGATGCAGAAGAGCTTCAAGTCCCCCGAATTCAACGACACAACCACCACCCAAGCACCCACAGGGGAAGAAAACGCCGGGGCGAGGAGAAGTTTCAAGAAACCCGTGCCTAACCCTACGACCACCACGGAGGAGCCTCGGATGATGAACAGCTTCAAAAAGATGGGACCTCCTTCAGGCGAAGAAGCCAATGGTCGTCGCAGTCTCTTCAGATCGCTGTGCCCTCAGTTGCCCGGTGGAGCCGTGCCCCAAGCACCTGGTGGCGTTCTGCCTTAGATGTCCAGTGGTGACCGATCTTACTGCATGTGTTGATGTTTTTGGTTCATGATGCCGATAGCTTAATATTATTCAAAAGTGAACTCGTTGAAAAATTATGCCCGGAGAGGTTTTGTTGGTTTTGCGATCTGATAAACAAAGGGAAGTTAGCGCTCTAAATGTATACGACATGTGTAACAGAGTAAGTGAGAGTTTTTGTTGGTTTTGGTGATCTGATAAACAAAGGGAAGTTAACGCTCTAAATGTATACGACATGTGTAATAGAGTAAGTGAGAGTTATTGTTGGTTTTGCGATCTTAAACAAAGGGAAGTTAGCGCTCTAAACGTATACGACATGTGTAATAGAGTAAGTGAGAGTTATTGTTGGTTTTGCGATCTGATAAACAAAGGGAAGCAACCGCTCCAAATGCATACGAAATGAGTAATAGAATAAGTGAGAGTTATTGTTGGTTTTGCGATCTGATAAACAAAGGGAAGTTAGCGCTCTAAATGTATACGACATGTGTAACAGAGTAAGTGAGAGTTATTCTTTTTATTATCATGAGAGGTTTTATTATTTTTATTTTGAGTTTTGTTCTCGTTCGTCTGTTCTTCTAACTTTCGTGCTTTGTGTCCAAATATGTTGTGTTTGTTAAAAACTGTTATATTAGGCTTATTGTGCCGACAGTTTTTCTATTCCAAAATGTTCTTGTAATTTTTTCACTGGGCGCTCAAAAAGTTTTGTTGAATTGTCCGTTTTGCTTCATTGTGTCGACGGCTTTTCTGTTCAAAATCATTCCTTTAACTTTCAATGCATTTGAAGACTCGTAGAAACGTAAAATGAATCAGTGCAAAATACCAATGGCCATCACTCTAAGGGTCTTATTTTGTTTGACTGGGAGAATTCCTCTTACAAACAGGCGTTGGTTCTGTAAAAAAAAGTCTAATATGCTATTATGCTGCCTTCATTTTTTTTATTTGAGGGAAAAGATTATGAGGCAAAACAAAATAATTTCGTGTGGGGTTTTGTTTCAAAGATTACTGAACCAATACCTAAAAAGTGCTAAAGATAACATATTTTTTTATTGTACATTTCTTACTGTGTAAAATTGTTATGAGACAAGGATAAAGAATAATAGAAACTGCTGAGTACAAAAAAAATCTACTTAGTGAATTTTTTCTTAGGCAGCAATGTGATTGTTGTCGTTTGTAGAATCTCGAAGTCTGGTTTTTAATCCTGGTAACAGTGCAAGCACTCTTTGATCTTGTGTCTGTGGGAAAATTAAAAAAATTAAATTACGAAAATGACAGTGATTATGATTGTGTAGCTCAAAATGCTGGATGAGTGTTTGCCATTTGAAAAATATCATGAATCTTGCTACAAAAGTAATACATTCTTGTCTGGTTGAAATACACTGATTTTGGTTACTTTGTGAATGCGGGGTGTATGTTACATTGTTCCTACTATACAAATTGTTTATACATGCATTACAAACTGTGGTGTGGCTTGATTGCTCACAAACACACACACACACACACACACACACACACACACACACACACACACTGACACGCGCACGCACACACACATACACAAACGCATACACACTGACACACACACACTGACACACACACACATACACACACACACACACACAAACGCAGACACACCGACACACACACACACACTGACACATACACGCACACACACACACACATACACACACACACACAACACACGCGCACACACGCACGTACGCGCACACACACACACACGTACGCGCACACACACACACACACACACACACCATACACACACACACACACACACACACACACCATACACACACACACACACACACACACACACACACACACACACACACACACACACACACACAGAGGCCGTTAATGGAACGTTTAATCATTGACAACACGAAGAAGTGATCAGGACGTTGGCCTCGTTGCCGTTGAAGAGCACGGACACACACAGGAAAATGAGATAATGATCACAAGACGAACTTAGCTCAGTTAGGTGCCGTTTGTTTAACCTCAAAATGTCGAGACCCAAATACCATTTACATTTACAGTTGTTGTGTTTGAATAAAATGTTAAATTCATATTCACACACATGACAAAACAGTAACATATACTTAAGAAGGAGCACAACAGATTAAAGATCATGAAAAATGCTGACATATTCTTTTCAAAATGTCCAAGGCGGGATATTATTTAAGACACATAATTATGAAACAAATTGATCCGGAAAGCTTGTTATTTTCAGAGTGTAAATATATTGGAGAAAGCTCCCGGACAGACTTTATGATTCAAACTTTTAAATATGATGACATGCCAAGAATCAGATCAACGAGGGTTTGGTAATTGGGTGGGGTATTTGGTCGATTAGTTACAAGCACGGAACCTATATTTAAAGAGGTGTAAATCCCCGGTTTACGACTGTTATCTAATGCAGCACCAAACAATCGTTTAATACAAATTTAATAAAAACAGTTGTCATTTTTGTACCGACCTGCAAATCGTACCATTACCTCCCATTCTGAAAACATAGTATCAGAAAAGGTCAACGTAGCTTTCTCTAATATGTTCACACTTGTTTCAACACACTCTGAAAATATCAAGTACAAAATATTAGCGAAGTAGTTTATTTGGGGTCAATCTGTGCCATATGTCGTTAAACAAACGTGACTTTGAAAACGTCTTACGTGTGATGTTTTGTGTGTGTAGGTGTCCTTGTGTTGGGGAGTCAAGATTTGTGGGTTTTTTTTTCAAATTTGTTTGATTATTGTGCTGTGACTGCCAGGGTTCGAGTGCTACAGAAGGATCACGGGGTTTTGCTGTGCGCCCAGCACGTGCATCACAGTAGCCCAGGCCAACGCTGACCGCGACTACTGGCGCTGCAGACCCCCCCCTCACGATCCCCCCGCCGACAACGACGACGGCAACGACGGTCAGATGGAGAACAGTTTCAAATCCGCCCAACCCAAAACCACAACCACCACCAAAACCCCAGGACCGAGGGAGGAAGAAAAATCCAGGATGATGAACAGTTTTAAGATGCCCCCTCCCTCTACAACAACCACTACGGAGACGCCTCGGATGATGAACAGCTTCAAAAAGATGGGACCCTCTTCAGGCGGAGAAGGCAAGGGTCGTCGCAGTCTCTTTAGTTCGTTGTGCCCTGAGCCGCCCATTGGAGCCATGCCCTAAGCACTTAATGGCGGTCTGTCTTGAAAAGTGCTAGAAAATAGAAGGAATGTGCTGTAAAAAGATTTCTGGTTAGTGAATCGTTAGGATGCAAAGGAAATATGGTCGTTTCCGAATTTTGAAGCATACAGCTTTTGGACCTTGTAACGGAAATAAGCATTTTGCAATAGCGAGGTTTAAGCCTTGTTCAACGACAGCCACAATCATTTTTGAAATCGTATCTCAAAGTTCCGAAGAGTTTGTGCCATTTAAGAAATGTTATTAAACCTTATGTTACAGTACTTTAATAAATTCTTGTCCGATGGATACACACTGACTTTGGTCAACCCCCCGCGGGTTAGGGGGAAGAATTTACCCGATGCTCCCCAGCATGTCGTAAGAGGCGACTAACGGATTCTGTTTCTCCTTTTACCCTTGTTAAGTGTTTCTTGTATAGAATATAGTCAATGTTTGTAAAGATTGTAGTCAAGCAGTATGTAAGAAATGTTAAGTCCTTTGTACTGGAAACTTGCATTCTCCCAGTAAGGTAATATATTGTACTACGTTGCAAGCCCCTGGAGCAATTTTGTACACCCCCGGTATAGGGGTGTGTATAGGATTCGGTCGATGTGTTTGTTTGTTTGTTTGTGTGTTTGTGTTCGCATATAGATCTCAAGAATGAACGGACCGATCGTCACCAAGCTTGGTGAACAGGTTCTATACATTCCTGAGACGGTCCTTACAAAAATTGGGACCAGTCAAACACACGGTTAGGGAGTTATTGCTGGATTAAGATTCTACAAGGACTTATAGAGGGACATATTAATGGTCAAAGGGAAATAACCTTCTCAGTTGGTGGCAGTGAGAATGGTCAGGACGGGGGTGTTTTTCTCTATCCCATCTCCCCCCCTTTCCTCGTCGCGATATAACCTTCGTGGTTGAAAACGACGTTAAACACCAAATAAATAAAGAAAGAAAGACTTTGGTTACTTTGTGTGTACAGTGTGTGTATGTGTGTTACTGTTACTGTATTTGTTTTACATCGTTTAATGTTTACAACAGCATAACATGTGACGTTCCTCTTTCTTTTGCGTTGTGTCTTCCGTCTTCGTTCTAACCCCGATCGTGTATGTATGTCTGTATTAATTAATCCCAGCGAAGCTGGAGGTATCCCGTGAACGCTATACTGTAATCGATTTGAGAAATGTGCACACCGAATAATACATGATAAAGAAGGATTCGTTGTGCCCGGCTACGTGCTACAGTTGGAGATGGAAGTTCACCAAAAATGGGGACCATACTAACAAAAATACGGTGGGTAAAATAGGCGCCCCCATTTTTTCAGCAAACGCCACCCCAGGCCGCTTTGGACGGGTAGAAATTCCGTAGTTTCCAAGTCTATGGATAAAGCTCGCGTAAGAAGAATACGTCACGGTCGAAAGTCTTTGACGTCAATTAATGCATCATGACGTCATGCCTCCCTGTAGTCTTTCTCTCTCGCGCACTGGCAGTGTGTGTGTTTGTGTTCATTTTGTGCACATGTGTTAGTGTTACTGTGTGTTTGTGTGTGTGTGTGTGTGTGTGTGTGTGTGTGTGTGTATTTGTGTGTGTGTGTGCGCGCATGAGTTTGTGTGTATGTTTGTGTGTGTATGAGTGTGTATATGTGTTTGTTTGTAAAGGTGTGTGTGTCCGACTGTCTATGTGCGTATTTGTTTGTTTGTTTGCTCAACGCCCAGCCGACCACGAAGGGCCGTATCAGGGCGGTGCTGCTTTGACATATAACGTGCGCCACACACAAGACAGAAGTCGCAGCACAGGCTTCATGTCTCACCCAGTCACATTATTCTGACACCGGACCAACCAGTCCTAGCACTAACCCCATAATGCCAGACGCCAGGCGGAGCAGCCACTAGATTGCCAATTTTAAAGTCTTAGGTATGACCCGGCCGGGGTTCGAACCCACGACCTCCCGATCACGGGGCGGACGCCTTACCACTAGGCCAATCGTGCCGGTCTATGTGCGTATAAGTGTGTGTTATGTGTGTAGTGATATTTGTGTCAGTCAATGTGTGTGTGTGTGTGTGTGTGTGTGTGTGTGTGTGTGTGTGTGTGTGTGTGCGTGCGTATGTACAGTGTGTGTGTGGGTGGGTGGGTGGGTGTTTGTTTGTTTGTTTGCTTAACGCCCAGCCGACCACGAAGGGCCATATCAGGGCGGTGCTGCTTTGACATATAACGTGCGCCACACACAAGACAGAAGTCGCAGCACAGGCTTCATGTCTCACCCAGTCACATTATTCTGACACCGGACCAACCGGAGTGTGTGTGAATGTGTGTGTGCATGAGTTTGTGTGTATGTTTGTGTGTGTATGAGTGTGTATATGTGTTTGTTTGTAAAGGTGTGTGTGTCCGTCTGTCTATGTGCGTATTTGTTTGTTTGTTTCCATAATTATCAGGGCGGTGCTGCTTTGAGATATAACGTGCGCCACACAAAAGGCAGAAGTCGCAGCACAGGCTTCATGTCTCACCCAGTCACATTATTCTGACACCGGACCAACCAGTCCTAGCATGCACTAACCCCATAATACCAGCCGCCAGGCGTAGCACCCACTAGATTGCCAATTTTAAAGTCAAACAAACAAACCCGGCCTGGGTTCTAACCCACGACCTCCCGATCACGGGGCGGACGCCTTACCACTAGGCCAACCGTGTATGTGCGTATGTGTGTGTGTATTGTGTGTATGAGATTTGTGTGAGTCAATGTGTGTGTGTGTGTGTGTGTGTGTGTCTGTGGGTGTGTGCGTGCGTACATGCGTGCGTATGTATGTGTGTGTGTGTGTGTGTGTGTGTGTGTGTGTGTGTTTGTGTGGGTGTGTGTCTGTTTGTATAAGAGATAAAGAGAGAGAGAAAGAGAAAGAGAGAGAGAGAGAGAGAGAGTGGGTGGGTTGGTTTGTGTTTGTGCGTGTGCGTAAGTGTATGTGTGTGTGTATGTGTGTTTGTTTGTAAAGGTGTGTATGTCCGTCTGTCTATATGTGAGTTTGGGGGTGTGTTTTGTGTGTACAGTGAAGTGTGTGTGAGAGAGTGAGTGAGTGCGTGTGAGTGAGTGTGTATGTGTGTACGTGTGTAACTTAGGTGTGTGTGTGTGTGTGTTCGTGTGTGTGTGTGTGTTTGAGAGAGAGAGAGAGA
>NW_027126661.1:0-2360 GCF_037325665.1 Littorina saxatilis | reverse complement strand
ATGCAACAGCATATTTTAGGTTTTTTACATTTAGTCAAGTTTTGACTAAATATTTTAACATAGAGGGGGGAATCGAGACGAGGGTCGTGGTGTATGTGTGTGTGTGTGTGTGTGTGTGTGTGTGTGTGTGTGTAGAGCGATTCAGACTAAACTACTGGACCGATCTTTATGAAATTTGACATGAGAGTTCCTGGGTATGAAATCCCCGAACGTTTTTTTCATTTTTTGATAAATGTCTTTGATGACGTCATATCCGGCTTTTCGTGAAAGTTGAGGCGGCACTGTCACGCCCTCATTTTTCAACCAAATTGGTTGAAATTTTGGTCAAGTAATCTTCGACGAAGCCCGGACTTCGGTATTGCATTTCAGCTTGGTGGCTTAAAAATTAATTAATGACTTTGGTCATTAAAAATCTGAAAATTGTAAAAAAAAAATAAAAATTTATAAAACGATCCAAATTTACGTTTATCTTATTCTCCATCATTTGCTGATTCCAAAAACATATAAATATGTTATATTCGGATTAAAAACAAGCTCTGAAAATTAAATATATAAAAATTATTATCAAAATTAAATTGTCCAAATCAATTTAAAACACTTTCATCTTATTCCTTGTCGGTTCCTGATTCCAAAACATATAGATATGAAATGTTTGGATTAAAAACACGCTCAGAAAGTTAAAACAAAGAGAGGTACAGAAAAGCGTGCTATTCTTCTTAGCGCAACTACTACCCCGCTCTTCTTGTCAATTTCACTGCCTTTGCCATGAGCGGTGGACTGACGATGCTACGAGTATAGTTACGGTCTTGCTGAAAAATGGCATTGCGTTCAGTTTCATTCTGTGAGTTCGGCAGCTACTTGACTAAATATTGTATTTTCGCCTTACGCGACTTGTTACATTTAGTCAAGTTTTGACTAAATGTTTTAACATCGAGGGGGAATCGAAACGAGGGCGTGGTGTATGTGCGTGTGTGTCTGTGTGTGTGTGTGTGTGTGTGTGTGTGTGTAGAGCGATTCAGACTAAACTACTGGACCGATCTTTATGAAATTTGACATGAGAGTTCCTGGGTATGAAATCCCCGAACGTTTTTTTCATTTTTTTGATAAATGTCTTTGATGACGTCATATCCGGCTTTTCGTGAAAGTTGAGGCGGCACTGTCACGCCCTCATTTTTCAACCAAATTGGTTGAAATTTTGGTCAAGTAATCTTCGACGAAGCCCGGACTTCGGTATTGCATTTCAGCTTGGTGGCTTAAAAATTAATTAATGACTTTGGTCATTAAAAATCTGAAAATTGTAAAAAAAAAATAAAAATTTATAAAACGATCCAAATTTACGTTTATCTTATTCTCCATCATTTGCTGATTCCAAAAACATATAAATATGTTATATTCGGATTAAAAACAAGCTCTGAAAATTAAATATATAAAAATTATTATCAAAATTAAATTGTCCAAATCAATTTAAAAACACTTTCATCTTATTCCTTGTCGGTTCCTGATTCCAAAAACATATAGATATGATATGTTTGGATTAAAAACACGCTCAGAAAGTTAAAACAAAGAGAGGTACAGAAAAGCGTGCTATCCTTCTTAGCGCAACTACTACCCCGCTCTTCTTGTCAATTTCACTGCCTTTGCCATGAGCGGTGGACTGACGATGCTACGAGTATACGGTCTTGCTGAAAAATGGCATTGCGTTCAGTTTCATTCTGTGAGTTCGACAGCTACTTGACTAAATATTGTATTTTCGCCTTACGCGACTTGTTTACATTTAGTCAAGTTTTGACTAAATGTTTTAACATAGAGGGGGAATCGAGACGAGGGTCGTGGTGTATGTGTGTGTGTGTGTGCGTGTGCTGTGTGTGCGTGTGTGTGTGTGTAGAGCGATTCAGAGTAAACTACTGGACCGATCTTTATGAAATTTGACATGAGAGTTCCTGGGTATGATATCCCCGGACCCTTTTTTCATTTTTTGATACATGTATTTGATGACGTCATATCCGGCTTTTGTGAAAGTTGAGGCGGCACTGTCACGCCTCATTTTTCAACCAAATTGGTTGAAATTTTGGTCAAGTAATCTTCGACGAAGCCGGACTTCGGTATTGCATTTCAGCTTGGTGGCTTAAAAATTAATAATGACTTTGGTCATTAAAAATCTGAAAATTAAAAAAAAAAAATTTTTATAAAACGATCCAAATTTACGTTCATCTTATTCTTCCATCATTTTCTGATTCCAAAAACATATAAATATGTTATATTTGGATTAAAAACAAGCTCTGAAAATTAAAATTAAAAAATTAAAAATTAAATTGTCGAAATCAATTTAAAAACACTTTCATCTTATTCCTTGTCGGTCC
>NW_027126660.1:59879-122259 GCF_037325665.1 Littorina saxatilis | reverse complement strand
GCAGAAGAAGAAGCAAAACAAAAACATAAAAACATGGTTATCAAATCAGACAAAGAGAAAAAAAATAATAAAAAAATGTTCATAGCATACATGCCAACATGGTTATTGGTAATGGTATACATTAAAACACACACTTTGACACACACAGTCACATGCACACAGACACACACAGACACACATGCACATACAGACACAGACGCACACACAGACACACACGCACACACACATACACACACACGCACACGCATAGGTGGTTTTACAGTCATTTGGGGTCGGCTGTGTATCAAAATGCCATCTTGCTCAAAACACAGGCATTTGGGGTCTCTTTTTTTTTTTACGTGTTAGAAAGTTTCTTAAAACTTCAATGAGCGTTAAATGCCATTTTAAAGTGTGAAAACTCATTTCAGGAGGTTATTACATAACATGCAACCTCCAGCGTGATTTTTAGAAAAACAGGCATTTGGGGACGATGTTTGCTGTACAGCAGTGAAATGGGGACGTATGTGTACACAAAGTGCAGAGCTACAATTACGTTATCGGTGCTATGAATGTTTTAGGTGTTAGAAAGTTTGTTAAAACTTCAATGAGCGTTAAATGCCATTCTAAAGTGTCAAAACTCATTTCAGGAGGTTATTACATAAAATGCAACCTCCAGCGTGATTTTTTAGAAACAAACAGGTATTTGGGGACGATGTTTGCTGTACAGCAGTGAAATGGGGACGTCCAAAAGTGCAGAGCTCCCGCAGAGCTATATGAATGGTTTCATCACATACATGGCGCGAGGCGACATATGTTGTGAACAATTTTACAAATCACGTTTTTGCGCCCGATATTTTCTTGTCATCTCCAAAGTCAAGGGAAAAACACGAAATTCCTTGACTTTTGGGAGTAGCGCGACTCTGTTAATTTTAAGAATTAAAAAAAAAAATTCATTACTAGGATGTCCCATCGTTGGGAAATTCCGGTCGCTTCCTCCGAGTGGAAAGCTAGCAGTGACAGAGTCGCACTACCCCAAGTCAAGGGATCTATTAGTCCTGTTTCGCCGTTATCCCAATTCGCCCCCATCCCATTTTGGCGACATTTCTCAGGCCAAGTGTCATTTTACCACCATATCATGTACCATTAGCTCCACATCCCATTTTGGCGCAATCCCGTTTCGCCGTTAGCCCATTTCGCCCCCATCCCATTTTTGCGACATTTTACAGGCCAAGTGTCATTTTACCACCATGTCATGTACCATTAGCTCCACGTCCCATTTTGGCGCAATCCCGTTTGGCCGTTATCCCATTTTGCCCCCATCCCATTTTTGCGACATTTCATAGGCCATGTGTCATTTTACATGCCATTCTAAAGTGTCAAAACTCATTTCAGGAGGTTATTACATAAAATGCAACCTCCAGCGTGATTTTTTAGAAACTAACAGGTATTTGGGGACGATGTTTGCTGTACAGCAGTGAAATGGGGACGTCCAAAAGTGCAGAGCTCCCGCAGAGCTATATGCATGGTTTCATCACATACATGGCGCGAGGCGACATATGTTGTGAAAAATTTTACAAATCACGTTTTTGCGCCCGATATTTTCTTGTCATCTCCAAAGTCAAGGGACAAACACAAAATTCCTAGACTTTTGGGGTAGCGCGACTCTGTTAATTTTAAGAATTACAAAAAAAAAAATTCATTACTAGGATGTCCCATCGTTGGGAAATTCCGGTCGCTTCCTCCGAGTGAAAAGCTAGCAGTGACAGAGTCGCACTACCCCAAGTCAAGGGATCTATTAGTCCTGTTTCGCCGTTATCCCAATTCGCCCCCATCCCATTTTGGCGACATTTCTCAGGCCAAGTGTCATTTTACCACCATATCATGTACCATTAGCTCCACATCCCATTTTGGCGCAATCCCGTTTCGCCGTTAGCCCATTTCGCCCCCATCCCATTTTTGCGACATTTTACAGGCCAAGTGTCATTTTACCACCATGTCATGTACCATTAGCTCCACGTCCCATTTTGGCGCAATCCCGTTTGGCCGTTATCCCATTTTGCCCCCATCCCATTTTTGTGACATTTCATAGGCCATGTGTCATTTTACCACCGTGTCAAACCACTAGCGCCACATTCCATTTTGTCACCATGCCGTTTTGCCGTCATCCCATTTTGCCGCCATCTCTATTTCGCGCCATTTTGGATTGTGGCAAAAATGGAATTTGGCGTAAACGGAATGTCTTCCTAGTTGAATAACGCAGTATAGTAGTATAGTGAGGCTTGGCAAGAAGAATAAATAAAAAATGTGATGGCGGCCAAATGGGATGGTGTCAAAATGGGATGACGCGCTATTGTTATGACACGGTAGTAAAATGATGCTTGGCTTGTGAAATGTCGCGACAATGGGATGGGGGATAAATGGAATACGGTGAAACGGCATGGCGGCTAAATGGGATATGGTGTCAAAATGGGATGTCGCGCTTTTGTTATGACATGTTAGTAAAATGCCCTGTCACGTAGTCTCAATCCAAATTGGAAATCCATAGCATCATCATTATAATCATCCTCATCTCATTAATCATTCAAAATTATAAATTTTATAAAATGACGCTTGGCTTGTGAAATGTCGCGAAAATGGGATGGGGCAAAAAATGGGACGGCGGCAAAAATGGGATTGCACCAAAATGGGATGTGGATCAGCCACTAGATTGCCAATTTTAAAGTCTTAGGTATGACCCGGTGTGACGTTTTTATCTTTCGCCGTGTTGATATTTCGATTTTCGGCCTCGTTGATCTAGTATAAACTCTACACTGAACAAAAAAAAACACCCTTTGATAGTACTGATGAGCGACCTTGTGTACCTTACATTCATGGGGCCAAATTTGTCCAACCAATTATTTTATTTAACTTAGAAATTTGATTCATCCTAAAATGTTTCCCTTCTTACTCAAGGGACGTAACCACTCGGTACACGTTTTCGAAGAATTCGATTTTGGGAGTGAAATCTATTTAATTTCACAACCAATTTTCTTCACATGCAAGAAACTGACATGCTTTTCGTCCATAAATAATTTCCCTTCTTAATTTTACCAGGAAACAACATTTCAGTCTCGAGTAAATATCGAGGGGGAAATATGTACACAGGTGAAAGATGAAATCGTGACACCGGCCGAGGTTCGAACCCACGACCTCCTTATCACGGGGCGGACGCCTTACCACTAGGCTAACCGTGCCGGTTTACCCTTGAGTGACAGACGGACAGACAAAAGAATATACAGACAGACCGTAATTAACACAAACACACACACTCAGCAGAGCAAAGCGGTATGACACACACACTCAGCAGAGCAAGGCAGTATAACACAAACACTGAGTCTGATTTATGAGAATGAGAATGAGGGAGAGAGAATTGTATTGAATTGAATTGAATTAAATTGAATTGAATTGATCTTTATCTTAACACTAACAAAATAAGAAATGCTAAAATGCTCTTTTTTTCATCCCGCAGACAGTCAAAATTCTAATCAAAAACAAGGAAAGAGATAGAAATAAAAGGAACAGTTATGACAGCTTTACAGACAGACAGACATACAGACATACAGACAGAAAGAGAGACAAAAAAGAAACAAACAGACAGACAGACAAAGAGAGAGAGAGAGCCAGAGAAAGAGAGAGACAGAGAAACAGAGACATAGAGAGAAAGATAAACAGACACACAGACACCGACAGAAAAGTTGTGTGAAGAGCAGCTCAGCTGCTCTGCAGAATTTGTCTTACATTTTGGAAAGTTTTCTGACGATTTGGACGTGAAAACGAGACTGAACCCATGCAATAATTTTTTCAAAACTGCTCCGAAACTATCCCAAAATCAAGTAATTAAATGACATGTTGTTACTGTACGATAACTAAGTCTTTCAATCAATCAATCAATATGAGGCTTATATCGCGCGTATTCCGTGGGTACAGTTCTAAGCGCAGGGATTTATTTATTTTTTATTTTATTTTTATTTTATGCAATTTATATCGCGCACATATTCCAGGCGCAGGGATTTATTTATGCCGTGTGAGATGGAATTTTTTTACACAATACATCACGCATTCACATCGGCCAGCAGATTGCAGCCATTTCGGCGCATATCCTACTTTTCACGGCCTATTATTCCAAGTCACACGGGTATTTTGGTGGACATTTTTATATATGCCTATACAATTTTGCCAGGAAAGACCCTTTTGTCAATCGTAGGATCTTTAACGTGCACACCCCAATGTAGTGTACACGAAGGGACCTCGGTTTTTCGTCTCATCCGAAAGACTAGCACTTGAACCCACCACCTAGGTTAGGAAAGGGGGGAGAAAATTGCTAACGCCCTGACCCAGGGTCGAACTCGCAACCTCTCGCTTCCGAGCGCAAGTGCGTTACCACTCGGCCACCCACCCTAACCCTAACTAAGTCTTTCCGATTTATTGTCATTCTAACTTGTTTTATCACACTCGGAAAATATCACACGCAAAATACTATCAATCAATCAATCAATCAATATGAGGCTTATATCGCGCGTATTCCGTGGGTACAGTTATAAGCGCAGGGATTTATTTATCTCTTTTTTTTATCTTTTTCATTTTTTATTTTATGCATGCAATTTATATCGCGCACATATATTCAAGGCGCAGGGATTTATTTATTCCGTGTGAGATGGATTTGTTTTTTTACACAATACATCACGCATTCACATTGGCCAGCAGATCGCAGCCATTTCGGCGCATATCCTACTTTTCACGGCCTATTATTCCAAGTCACACGGGTATTTTGGTGGACATTTTTATATATGCCTATATATACAATTTTGCCAGGAAAGACCCTTTTGTCAATCGTGTGATCTTTAACGTGCACACCCCAATGTAGTGTACACGATACTAGCGAAATTATTTTTTTTTGTTTGTTCTATAAATGTGACATGCTTTAGGCTGTTATATACTACATTATAACCGAGATGATGTTTTTAGATCCACAGATTTAGGTCGAAAATATGATAGTTTTTCTGAGATGGTGCAGACAACGTTAACCCTCATATAAATTAAATGTATTCCATGGTGGAATCCTGCTTGCACAATCTAATCTATTCAATCTAACCTAATCATAGGCACAATCAATAGAATCAAAATCACTCACTTTAATTTTCTTGCCTTTCTGCTATTCCTCCCGTCTGAGAAAGATCACCAAAGTCATCAAAATCAGGTATTTAAACTCGAATTATCTCTCTTGCAAACTGACAGATTTAACACCTGCACCATATGATGTCTGACCGGACAATTGCTAATTTGTAAAAAAAAAAGGGGGGGTCCTTTACGTCCTCACAGGAAATTTTCCTTTTAGGGACATGAGTTGATGATACGCTAAAAGAAGAAAAGGAGGGAAAGAAAAGGGCAAGACCAAGCAATCCCGACCGTGATAGGACCCCGGCCCCGCTCTCCATGAATAAGGGAGGGGGGTGGGGCAATGAGAAATATACTCGGGGATAATTTTTCCTTTATATGCGTTGACTTCCTAGGGGAAGGACCATTAAAAACATGGATTTTTAATTCAATTTTAGTTTCGTTGAGAAAAAGATAAAACTCAGGACCACCTGTTAGAAGGTTTAAAAGTGACAACATTGTGAGAAAAATATAAAGAACATGCGCAAAACGTGATACTGATCTTCTATAGGGTAGTAACATTTGGATACATCATTTCATTGACGCACGCATGAGTTGCTATGCGGCATTTGTTAATTTTAAATAGGATAAAAAGATCTATCTGCGTTGTCCGTCGACCTCCCCGCCACTACAATAGTCGCAGGGGAGGCGACGTCACATTAGCAGTATTAACTGAGAGAGGAAACAGCTATCCTCTCGTTTATATAATCATGTTTTTATGTTTATTGTGTAATCCGAAAACAGGAGTTTAAAACCATCAGGGAAAAAAAAAGAAAAAAAAAAACACGCACACGCCCGCGAGGTGGGGCAATGCCCTTCCCTCCCTGCGAGCTGTGTGTCCCCTTTGTTTAAGTTAATACCGTTGACAAATGACGATCATATATTTATGCTGGCTTTATTTTATTTTGCCCCCCATTTAGGGAGTCCAGAATTACAAGGGACTTACAGTGATTTTTTAATTGTGAGAATTTCCTCAGACGACAGATCTCTGCTCCCCGCGAGAGCGCTGAGGGCCATGAGATAGGTGTCTGGTTTAGGGACGGACACTTTATTTTTTGTCACAAAACAGTAGGTATCCGTTAATAAGTTGATGAGAGCCTCGGGGCTCTGCTTCTGCCTAGCAGTCACCATAGAGGTGAGGCAGAGCTCCAGGTAGCCTCTCAGGTCTTTTTCTTCTGGTTTTTGGGTTGTTATGAACACAAAGTCTCTGTGACTATCGACTTTTTTGAGGACTTTTGCTAATTTGCGAAACGAACTAACTTTATGTAGGCCACGACCTCTCAAAGGGGTGAGAACCGTGTCAGTGTATTAACCAATCATATGAACACCTTAATTGTCCGGCACGTGCGCTCTCAAAATCCACTGACCAATAGCCGACGAGAACGACATCACTGCAGGACGGTCAAGTCATGCAATCCAATTGGGCGGTGTTTATGATGCTCCCCGTGTCGACCACTGTTGCGTCTTCAAATGTCCAGTGTCAATTGTATTGGATGATTCTCAACGCCCAATACCAAACGCTTATAACTTTTATCAACGCAACTTTTAACTTGTACAGCCCCACTCCCGTCATCCTCCCGGCCCCACCCCCACACACCCAGCTTTTTCTTAGCATACAACCACCTCATGTCCCAAATAGAATCTTATTCTGGAGACACAAATAGAAATTTACATACATTCAACTCGTGGTCAAAACAACGTTTATGCTTGCGGCCATTGTCACCTAGGCGAGACCATGAAATCTTGGCGAAAAATGTTTAATATCTTTATTGTACAAAATAAAACAAACTAACAAAAACCGATTTTATCTGACAGAATATTATCAAGCTGTTCTCGCAACAACAACAACAACAACAACAACAACAACAACAACAACACCACCACTTCAGGGAGTTATTCCATGAAAAATGCATGGATGTATAATTTCTATTCGATTTTGTTTTCGCTGTGTACAAAAGGAAACAAACAAACTGACAATAACCGATTTTATCTTACAGAATATGATCATGCTGTTCTGGCAACAATAACAAAAACACTTAACAGAGTTATTCCATAAAATCGCATGGATGTATTATATATTTTCTATTCGGAAAAAAACCACCCGAATGTTATGCTTAAAGTATTCCCATACACGTTTTAGGATTGGACATGAAACGGTTACCGAAGGTGCTTTTCCTCAGGCCCGTACAGACACTTCGGCATGCTTGAATTCTTTGACATTCAACAAGGCTTGAGTCGGTTTCGTGTAATCCCTTTGCCTAATCAGTCAAATTATACAAGTCATAAAAAATGTTCCCGGCAGATATCAAACCATACGTGCAGAAGTATCGTCTGTTTCTCACG
This sequence comes from Littorina saxatilis, assembly GCF_037325665.1. NCBI lineage: Eukaryota > Metazoa > Mollusca > Gastropoda > Littorinimorpha > Littorinidae > Littorina > Littorina saxatilis. The sequence goes on along the minus strand of NW_027126660.1, from coordinate 114,744 downwards.
CGGGCTTAAAGCTTAATTATGATCAAAGCACTCTCTGAATGGTAACATGAAAGCACAGCTGTTTAATATTTTCCCACACACACACACGCACACGTGCGCACGAGAAAACATAAGACTTTCATAAGTAATGTGATTGATCAACATGAAATAAACTTTTTTGTTGGCTTCTAGCGTGAAAAAGCGCGTGGGTGGCACGAACATTTTCATAATAATAAACATCACCTTTATCACAGACTTATATCCCATTTCGTGACACCTACCACTACTCCACTACATCAAAGGATTGTCTGTTGAGATAATCGAATGGTTCAAAACTTTCAAACCTGCGCGCATATTCTAAGCCGACTAACACATAATAGTCAAGGGCATCATAAAATGGTTCTCGGTGAAAACTTGACCGAGGGCCATTTTACGACGTCCTTGACTAGACAGTGTTTATGGCCAAACCAAGCACAACCCGAGTGTGTCAAGTATACTCATGTGCGTTGCTTCTTGGACAATGTAAAGAACACCGAAAGTACTTCGATGCCGTTCTCGAGTTACGTTGACTTTTACAAAGGTTGCAGCTAACACGGCTTACGTAATCCGGTTTCCTGGTCATGTGTGTGAAAAATGTGTCCATTAAAAGCATAATCTTTAATTCATATATTATTTCAAAAAAGATGTTAAAACTAAGGACCACCGTTTGTTAAAAACTTTAAGAGTGAAACGTTATGTGAAAAATAGAGAAACTGTGGCCTATTATGTGTTTTCGCCGGTAGGTGTCAATTGGCAGGCCAGGCACTTAATCACGCTTGACTCCCCTCCGCTTAAGCGGCAATCGTTTAGCAAGCGCCGGTGTCTGCTTCAAGAAAGCCCTTCACACCCAGATTAAGTGAGGGAACATCGAATAGTGACATTTTTCGATGTGATTTTTCGATTTCATAAACAACAATTTTGAAAAATAATATAAAAGAGATAAATATTTTGCAAATACCGTATCTGGGTGGTCTAAATCAGGCTACCATAACTGTCTCGTTGTATGCCTTTTTTTTTCTTCCAAGTATATACAACTATTGCAACAACAATAAAGAGTTAAACAGGCAAGTGATATTTAATTTTGAAATGGAATACGCTTTAATTTAAAACAAAAGCACAACGAACAAGATGTTTTAATTTATTTCGCTCCAAGTCAAAATTTAGGCAAAACATCTAAATAGTTTTAAATGCGCATTTAGTCCGCTGTCGCACGGAGGAATGTAGGATTACCAAAACCGGCAAAATCAAAACTGGGCAAAACTTGATTTAAAAGAACGCCCCCCCCCCCCCCCCCCTGTAGAATTTGCACTGCTAGATGCGTTGGCGGCATCCCATCCTGCCTCTCCCAACTTGCCGTATCCCAGTCTGCTTTACCCAATTTGCTGCATCCCGGCCTGCTGCTTTGTGTGTGTTAGTGCGTGTGTATTTGTGTTTGTGAGGCAGGGAAAGAGAGAGAGAGAGAGAGAGAGAGAGAGAGAGAGAGAGAGAGTGACTGAGAGAGAGAGAGAAAGAGAGAGAGAGAAAATAGAGAGAGAGAGGGGGAGAGAGAGAGAAAGAGAGAGAGAGAGGGGGGAGAGAGAGAAAGGGAGAGAGAGAGAGAGAAAGAGAGAGAGAGAGAGAGAGAGACACACACACACATACACAGAGAAAGAGAGAGAGATGTCAACAAAATCAAGGAAAAGAAAAGCCTAACAAAGAATTTCAAGTGGCAGCCCAAATTTTCGACCTGTTGCCAGGCCTTCCTCAGCGGCGTTTAATTCTGCGAGACACCAATTCATGCATCAAGTACTAAGCCAGTGATGTTCCGAGGCGTCGGTCATCGGTCATAGACCGATTTAGGTTGTAAAATGACCGATTGCAAACACCTCTGTCCCGTCAAATGTCCGATCCGATCGCGAAGTCAGCGGTCATTGTCCGATAGTATTACGTCTAGAGCGGTCACTGCAAGAAGAATCTGTACAAACTGAAGTATCAAACCCCGTTAAAACGAGTTCGAATCGGGGCCTACTTGAACTTCAATTTTCACTCTCGGTCGAACAATAACACAAGGGACGCAACTCTCGACCGAACAATATTACAAGAGCCACAACTCTCGCTACTTTTGACAGCGACACTTTACTTCCGCCGCCACATTTCTGCAAAGATGCCGCCGAAGAAAAAGGTTTGCGTGGTTTGCGTGGGAAAAGGGCAGACACTTTTGAGTGGCTTTGTTAAAAAAAAAAAGGAGGACACGGACAGTCAAGTTGCAGGGCCTTCGGCCCCGTCGAAGACTGAAGCCTCAGAAGGTGAGCCAATAGATCTACAACCTCAGGAAGAGACGCAGGAAGAGACGCAAGAAACGAAAGTAGGGGCGACCAGAAAGTTTGTGCAGAGCTGGTTTTCTATGTTCCCTTGGCTCAGCTACAGCAAAGAAAAAGAACTGATGTTCTGCACCATGTGTCAGGAGGATGGCGTTGCCTCAAACTCGTTCACCGTTGGTTGCAGCAACTTTCGCAAATCCGCACTGGCAGACCATGTACGAACAGACGATCCCTACTGAACACTGTTGCATTTAAAATATTAAAATAAATTTGGAACTGTTCAGTTTTTATTTGCCTTTATTCATATATTGGTTCGCTTGATCTGAATGTCCTATTGTTTTTTTGTAGTCAGGACATGATGTCCTATTAGTTTTTTGATTCAGTACATTTTGTCCTGTTGCCCTCCAGTCCTAGGAACATCACTGCTAAGCAACACAATACCATAGTTAATTCTGATACGAAACACAAAGCAAATATTTCAAAGATAAAATCTACAAGACTTGACTAAAATTAATGTAAAAAATCAACAAGAAGAAACAGAGGCGAAAACAGTATTTGACTTTCAATGTTTTTGCAGAGAACTTGTTTTCGGCAATAGTGGAAACTAACATGTTTTATGAACGTGTTTATGTTTTGCAATCTTGTTTTCTGATTTATCCATCTATATATTTATTTACCTATTTTCACTTTACTTATTTAGTTCCGATCAAATGATCCGCTGCAATAGCAGTTTGTAAATAAAATCAGCGATACAAAATGCCTCCGTTTCACTTAGATGGCGTATGGAAATAATTAATAACCTTATTTTATGATGGGTGACCTCATTGCAAATTGCTGACATTTAAAAAACGATATCAAAAATAGAGTTACTAGACGGAGCCCTTCGGGGCGTTTAGTCATGCTTGAGACATATATTCACATGTTTTGATAGAGTATGTCCTTATCTGCGACCAAAAGACAAATTGTTGCTTCAACAGTGCTTTGAGCGGATCATTAAGTATTGCACTTTCGCGTCTAATAACGTACGGTGTCTAAAATTAAATACGGCGAAGTGGTCTGAGCCTACAATGTTTAAATGTGTACACTACATTGGGTGTGCACGTTAAAGATCCCACGATTGACAAAAGGGTCTTTCCTGGCAAAATTGCTTAGGCACAGTTAATAATTGTCTACCTATACCCGTGTGACTTGGAATAATAGGCCGGGAAAGGTAAATATGCGCCGAAATGGCTGCAATCTACTGGCCGTATAAAATTTCATCTCACACGGCATCACTGCAGAGCGCCTATAGAACTGTACCCACGGAATATGCGCGATATAAGACTCATTGATTGATTGAAATGTTTGATTGCATAACTTCTAAAAACTAGTTCCATGGTCTCATCCCTCCCCCCATCTACCCCCCCCCCTCCTCATCCCCTATTTTGTTTTAAATCTTTTTTCTTTTCTTTTCTTGCTCCTCTTACAGTATCACGGTAAATGTTCCCAAATAGATCCTAGTTACCTCAGAGGGGTACATCACGAAGCGTCCCGGTGCCGAAGCGTCCCGGTACCGAAGCGTCCCACTATAACGCGTCACAGGGGTACCGGGACGCTTTGGTACCGGGACGCTTCGGGACGCTCCCGCGCAGTAGGGCACGAAGCGTCCCGGTACCGAAGCGTCCCGGTGCCGAAGCGTCCCGGTACCAGTCACCACGCACATCCTCGGCTCGCATGCCAATGTAATTTATAAAGCAAAGGGAATGCCTGTAATTCACACAGAGCAATCACTTGGTCTTAAACGTGCACAAGACAAAAACTGTCATACTGGGGGAGCGAGCCAGTCTGAAGAGTACTCGGGTCCAGCGCGAGCGTTTTTTATTACCCAAATGAACCCAAACAAACCCAAATTAACCCAAATGATACAATTTAAAAGTCGGAGGCAGAACTGAAAAGACTTTTTCCGACGCTCACGCTTAGTGAAGCCAGAAAGCGCGCGTGTGTGATAACAGACATATCCCTCTTGTGAACGGAAGCCTCCGGACTTTTCCCCCGAACTTGTCCACACGGGTACAGTATTTCTAAATTGGTGTAATGTGAGTACAGATCTAAAGTAAAGTTGGGGAAAAGTTGGGCAAAAAGTGATTTTTTTTTTTACCGAAAGCAAATCAAGGTCTGTGCAAAATTAAAAAAATCAGTGAAGTTAAGGTCAAATCAAGGTCAAGATTAAATTTTAAAAAAAAAATATGGTTAGTCAAGTCAAGATCAAATCAAGGTCAACAAGGGCGGATCTGGGGGGGGGGTTACACGGGTTACGCGTAACCCCCCCCCCCCCCACCCCCCCAAAAAAGAGGTAATTTATTGGCTCAGGATGCACCAGATAGCTCTATTTCTCTTCTTTGGATAAAAAAAAATTCCGGGGGGGCATGCCCCCGGACCCCCCTAGAGGCTTAGGCGCCGTCAACTTGTATCTTCGTTTAACTTGTATCTTGGTCAAGGTTTAAAAAAAAAAAAGTCTAAGTCCTGTGACGCGTTATAGTGGGACGCTTCGGTACCGGGACGCTTTGGTACCGGGACGCTTTGGTACCGGGACGCTTTGGTACCGGGACGCTTTGGTACCGGGACGCTTCGGTACCGGGACGCTTTGGTACCGGGACATTCGGTACCGGGACGCTTTGGTACCGGGACGCTTCGGGGTGTCCCCCCTCAGAGGACGTTAATCCCCAAAGTCAGCCAGTCAGTCAGTCATTAAAGGCAAAAGCGAGGTAACGCACAACTGGGTCCGACCAGTAAAGCCGTCGCTGCCTGTGTGACAACCACCATAAAAATCTACCACAGCGGGAAACTTTCAAGTTAAGTATTTTCAACCATCATGTGCCCACATTCAACTTTACAATCAAAGGATGTCTGTTGAGATAATCGAATGGATCAAAACTTTTAAACCTGCGCGCATATTCTAAGCCGACTAACACATAATTGTTAAAGACATCATAAAATGGTCCTCGGTGAAAACTTGACCGAGGGCCATTTTACGACGTCCTTGACTCGAGTGTGTGACGTATTCTCATATGCGCTGCTTCTTGGGCAAGGTAAAGAACACCACTACTTCAATGCCGTTCTCGAGCTACGCTGACTTTTACAAAGGGTACAGCTGACACGATATGATATGTTTGGATTAAAAACACGCTCAGAAAGTTAAACCAAAGAGAGGTACAGAAAAGCGTGCTATCCTTCTTAGCGCAACTACTACCCCGCTCTTCTTGTCAATTTCACTGCCTTTGCCATGAGCGGTGGACTGACGATGCTACGAGTATACGGTCTTGCTGAAAAATGGCAGCTACTTGACTAAATATTGTATTTTCGCCTTACGCGACTTGTTTCTGTATTGCTGCGGTTCGCCAATTGAAAAACTCAGCGTAACACCTGCAGCGTACAGGCAGGGTTGGTAAGCCATGCATTGTGCAGACGCTATAGATCATGTGTTTATTGCTCTGGGATGACAGTCACTGTGCTAAGTGCGACAGAAAAACCCATTAGCCAAACAGACAGCGGGATTACAGGGTCTTCGTACAATGTCGTTTGGGTTCACAGGGTCATCCGGTGCACTTTTACCCCCGTGCTTTTCTTCAGTGTTGGGATCTTGGGTTACAAAAAAACTCAAAGCAGCGTTTCTACTTATTTACAGCGCTTCGACAAAAACAGAAGCTTTCTTCAGTGCCGTCAGACCTCCACCCGAGTATGGCTGTTTTTATATTTAGTCAAGTTTTGACTAAATATTTTAACGTCGAGGGGGAATCGAAACGAGGGTCGTGGTGTATGTGCGTGTGTGCGTGCGTGTGTGCGTGTGTGTGTGTGTGTGTGTGTGTGTGTGTAGAGCGATTCAGACTAAACTACTGGACCGATCTTTATGAAATTTGACATGAGAGTTCCTGGGTATGAAATCCCCGAACGTTTTTTTTAATTTTTTTGATAAATGTCTTTGATGACGTCATATCCGGCTTTTCGTGAAAGTTGAGGCGGCACTGTCACGCCCTCATTTTTCAACCAAATTGGTTGAAATTTTGGTCAAGTAATCTTCGACGAAGCCCGGACTTCGGTATTGCATTTCAGCTTGGTGGCTTAAAAATTAATTAATGACTTTGGTCATTAAAAATCTGAAAATTGTAAAAAAAAATAAAAATTTATAAAACGATCCAAATTTACGTTTATCTTATTTTCCATCATTTGCTGATTCCAAAAACATATAAATATGTTATATTCGGATTAAAAACAAGCTCTCAAAATTAAATATATACAAATTATTATCAAAATTTTTTTTTCGAAATCAATTTAAAAACACTTTCATCTTATTCCTTGTCGGTTCCTGATTCCAAAAATATATAGATAGGATATGTTTGGATTAAAAACACGCTCAGAAAGTTAAAACGAAGAGAGGTACAGAAAAGCGTGCTATCCTTCTCAGCGCAACGAATACCCCGCTCTTCTTGTCAATTCCACGGGCACTGCCTTTGCCACGGGCGGTGGAGTGACGATGCTACGAGTATACGGTCTTGCTGCGTTGCGTTGCGTTCAGTTTCATTCTGTGAGTTCGACAGCTACTTGACTAAATATTGTATTTTCGCCTTACGCGACTTGTTTATATTTAGTCAAGTTTTGACTAAATATTTTAACGTCGAGGGGGAATCGAAACGAGGGTCGTGGTGTATGTGCGTGTGTCTGTGTGTCTGTGTGTGTGTGTGTGTGTGTGTGTGTGTAGAGCGATTCAGACTAAACTACTGGACCGATCTTTATGAAATTTGACATGAGAGTTCCTGGGTATGAAATCCCCGAACGTTTTGTTCATTTTTTTGATAAATGTCTTTGATGACGTCATATCCGGCTTTTCGTGAAAGTTGAGGCGGCACTGTCACGCCCTCATTTTTCAACCAAATTGGTTGAAATTTTGGTCAAGTAATCTTCGACGAAGCCCGGACTTCGGTATTGCATTTCAGCTTGGTGGCTTAAAAATTAATTAATGACTTTGTTCATTAAAAATCTGAAAATTGTAAAAAAAAAATAACAATTTATAAAACGATCCAAATTTACGTTTATCTTATTTTCCATCATTTGCTGATTCAAAAAACATATAAATATGTTATATTCGGATTAAAAACAAGCTCTCAAAATTAAATATATACAAATTATTATCAAAATTAAATTGTCCAAATCAATTTAAAAACACTTTCATCTTATTCCTTGTCGGTTCCTGATTCCAAAAACATATAGATATGATATGTTTGGATTAAAAACACGCTCAGAAAGTTAAACCAAAGAGAGGTGCAGAAAAGCGTGCTATCCTTCTTAGCGCAACTACTACCCCGCTCTTCTTGTCAATTCCACGGGCACTGCCTTTGCCACGGGCGGTGGAGTGACGATGCTACGAGTATACGGTCTTGCTGCGTTGCGTTGCGTTCAGTTTCATTCTGTGAGTTCGACAGCTACTTGACTAAATATTGTATTTTCGCCTTACGCGACTTGTTTTTATATTTAGTCAAGTTTTGACTAAATATTTTAACATCGAGGGGGAATCGAAACGAGGGTCGTGGTGTATGTGCGTGCGTGCGTGTGTGTGTGTGTGTGTGTAGAGCGATTCAGACTAAACTACTGGACCGATCTTTATGAAATTTGACATGAGAGTTCCTGGGTATGAAATCCCCGAACGTTTTTTTCATTTTTTGGATAAATGTCTTTGATGACGTCATATCCGGCTTTTCGTGAAAGTTGAGGCGGCACTGTCACGCCCTCATTTTTCAACCAAATTGGTTGAAATTTTGGTCAAGTACTCTTCGACGAAGCCCGGGGTTCGGTATTGCATTTCAGCTTGGTGGCTTAAAAATTAATTTATGACTTTGGTCATTAAAAATCTGAAAATTGTAAAAAAAAATAAAAATTTATAAAACGATCCAAATTTACGTTTATCTTATTCTCCATCATTTGCTGATTCCAAAAATATATAAATATGTTATATTCGGATTAAAAACAAGCTCTGAAAATTAAATATATAAAAATTATTATCAAAAATTTTTTTTCGAAATCAATTTTAAAACACTTTCATCTTATTTCTTGTCGGTTCCTGATTCCAAAAATATATAGATATGATATGTTTGGATTAAAAACACGCTCAGAAAGTTAAAACGAAGAGAGGTACAGAAAAGCGTGCTATCCTTCTCAGCGCAACGAATACCCCGCTCTTCTTGTCAATTCCACGTGCACTGCCTTTGCCACGGGCGGTGGAGTGACGATGCTACGAGTATACGGTCTTGCTGCGTTGCGTTGCGTTCAGTTTCATTCTGTGAGTTCGACAGCTACTTGACTAAATATTGTAGTTTCGCCTTACGCGACTTGTTTATATTTAGTCAAGTTTTGACTAAATATTTTAACATCGAGGGGGAATCGAAACGAGGGTCGTGGTGTATGTGCGTGTGTGCGTGTGTGCGTGTGTGTGTGTGCGTGTGTGTGTGTGTGAAGAGCGACTACTGGACCGATCTTTATGAAATTTGACATGAGTGTTCCTGGGTATGAAATCCCCGAACGTTTTTTTCATTTTTTTGATAAATGTCTTTGATGACGTCATATCCGGCTTTTCGTGAAAGTTGAGGCGGCACTGTCACGCCCTCATTTTTCAACCAAATTGGTTGAAATTTTGGTCAAGTAATCTTCGACAAAGCCCGGGGTTCGGTATTGCATTTCAGCTTGGTGGCTTAAAAATTAATTAATGACTTTGGTCATTAAAAATCTGAAAATTGTAAAAAAAAAAAAAATTTATAAAACGATCCAAATTTACGTTTATCTTATTTTCCATCATTTGCTGATTCCAAAAACATATAAATATGTTATATTCGGATTAAAAACAAGCTCTGAAAATTAAATATATAAAAATTATTATCAAAATTAAATTGTCCAAATCAATTTAAAAACACTTTCATCTTATTCCTTGTCGGTTCCTGATTTCAAAAACATATAGATATGATATGTTTGTTAACTAAGAAACCTAGCGAGCTATCTGTTATACACATAAATGCTAGAAGTATCAGAAACAAATTAGATATAATAGAAACAGAGACTAGTACCCACGATATTATAACGATCTCAGAGACATGGCTTTCGGAGACCACGTCTAACGACGACATTCATCTTGAAGGTTATCACCCCCCAATTCGTAAAGACAGACCTAACGACCCCCACGGCGGGGTAGCAGTATACGTGAAAAACACTCTTGTGTGCAAACCAAGGCATGACCTTCTGATCCCCCAGCTTGAGGCCGTATGGGTTGAAACTAGATTAAACCAGGATACGTTGTTAATAGGTACATTTTATAGGCCGCCTAACTCTAATGTAGAATACTGGAAACTCATCGATCAGTCAATTAAAAATGTCGCCGCTTCAGAGCATATGTTTATTATTCTTGGTGATTTCAATTCAGATTTTACAAACAACCCGTCGCAGCATCTTCTTGATATTATCACTCTAAACAGTCTACAACAACTAGTTACACTTCCGACCCGCGTTACAGAAACAACATCGTCATGCATTGACCTTATTCTTACCTCGAGTGTAGACATCGTGCAAAGCATTAACGTTCTACCCCCTATTTGCAGCGACCATTCTGTGCCATGTGCGACAATTAAGAAACACATACATAAAACTCCTGCATCCAAAAGATTTAACTATTCCAAATTAAACAAAGAAAAATTCCTTACCGAACTGAGGAAAATCGACTGGATGAGCATTGCAACGCTACACACTGTCAACGAAGCAGCCAGGTCATTTTCCGAAAAGCTGTTAAGTGTCGCAAGACTATGCATGCCAGTAAAGACAATAACTGTTCGCGATCAAGACGCACCATGGATGACAGAGGAAATTATAAAACTACGCGACAAAAAAAGATCAGTTCACGATACAGCAGTGCGACTAAACACACCTGAGGCCTGGGAACACTTTCGTATGACTCGCAATAATTATACTGACACAATTCGAAATCGGAAATTAGAATGTATAAAAGAATTAGACAAAAAAGTATCCAGTGGAGATAACTTTGGTACTAAAAATTGATGGAAACTAGTTAAATCATTCTTATCAAAGAAAGGATCAAACCCCAATGAAATTCCTCCTTTGACGTCAAACGGAACAACCTACTATACTAACCTAGAAAAAGCAAACTTGTTCAACGACTTCTTTATCCAACAGTCCATTGTCGAAGACGATATGTCAGCCATTCCTGAAGTACCAAGGCTTCCTTGCAGAATAAACACTCTCACACTTTCAGTCGAAGAAGTTATAAATACGATTAACAAACTAGACAAAACAAAAGCAGTCGGTCCAGACGAAATCCACAATAGAATTTTAATTGAGAGCTGCGAAGTGATTTGTGACAGCCTAACTGCACTGTTTAATCGGTCTTTACGTGAAGGACTTTTTCCGTCAGTTTGGAAAATAGCCCACGTTTCACCAGTTCATAAAAAGGGAAACAAAGATACATGTAGTAATTATCGTCCAATCTCCCTCCTAAGCTGTGTTGGCAAAACACTAGAGAAATGCATACAAATTCATGTCTTTGACTACTTAACACAAAACAATATCATTACAGAGTCGCAGTCCGGTTTCATCCCTGGAGACTCAACTGTTTACCAGCTTCTTACAATATACAATGACATATGCAAATCACTCGATAATAGAATAACTACCCAAGCAATCTTCTTTGATATATCCAAAGCATTCGATAGAGTTTGGCACCGGGGCTTATTGCATAAACTCGAAGCCGTTGGAATTAATGGGCCATTATTAAACTGGTTTACAGACTACCTAACAGATCGAAAGCAAGCAGTTGTATTAAAAGGCAGTAAATCAACTTATCTTCCAGTAGTAGCGGGAGTTCCTCAAGGATCAGTGCTTGGACCTTTGCTTTTCCTAATTTATGTAAACGACATTGTACGTGACATAGAATCTACGATTAAGCTTTTTGCTGACGACACTAGCATGTACTTGTCTTTAGCCAATCACAACATCCGTGCCGAAATTTTAAACTCAGATCTTGAAAAAATTGTAAATTGGGCAGAAACATGGAAGGTAGCATTTAACCATGCAAAAACTGAATTGGTGAACTTTTGTACACAAAGAACCCCTGATATCGCAGATCTAAACTTTGGCAATACCATCCTTGAAAGTTCCCAAAATCACAAACACTTAGGAATAATAATACAAAACAACTGTAAATGGGATGAACATATAAAATCTCTTGTTGCAAAGTGCAGAACTCTCGTAGCTTGCTTGCGTACATACAAATATAGACTGAGCCGAAAATCATTGGAAATTATGTTTAAATCCTTCATTCTACCACACTTTGATTATTGCGACATAATATGGGACAATTGTAGCAAAACCCTAACAGATGAACTCGAAAAGTTAAACCTAGATGCAATACGAACAATCATCGGAGCTGTCCGCGGAACCAGTCACTTTAAGCTTTACGGAGAATCTGGACTCCAATCATTATCTGAAAGGCGTAACCGTCATAAACTAACAATGTTCCATAAAATTATTCACGACAAGACCCCCCCATACCTACAAGCAGCACTCCCACCTCTCGTAGCAGCCAACAACCCCTACCACAGACGCCGCCCCTTAGAACGAAGTATACCCCCACATCGAACAGAAACGTACAAAACATCCTTTTTTCCTTCGACAACAGTACTCTGGAACCAACTACCTGAACAAATACAGTTAACTGACTCCCTCGGGGAATTTAAACATTACTTAACAAAAGACGACACACAAATTCCCGTTTACTTCTACAGTGGCAGTCGACAAACACAAATAATCCACACAAAAATTAGACTTAATATTAGTGATCTAAAGAAAGACTTAGTTGAGCGACACCTTGCGGAAAACAGCGTATGCGACTGTGGTGATGGAACAGAAACTGCAACACACTTCTTACTAGAATGCCGTTTACACTTAGCTGCAAGAAACAACACAATCAACAAACTAACCAACAACCTCATACACACAGATATTCTACTTCATGGAAACCCCTCCTTGCAAACAAAAATTAACAAACAAATCTTTTTAACAGTGCAGGAATTTATTGGACAGTCCGGCCGTTTCGAACAGATAAACATGTAAAGTGAAAGCAAAATCGACACGTCTACTCGTCTCTCTCTCTCTCTCTCTCTTTCTCTCTCTCTCTCTCTCTCTCTCTCTCTCTCTCTCTCTCTCTCTCTTTCTCTCTCTCTCTCTCACTCTCCCCCTCTCTCCCCCTCCCTCCCTCCCTCTCTCCCTCCCTATCTCTTACTCGCAAACACCATAAATATTATATTACTAGAATGAATACCCGCTTCGCCGGGTAGCCGGCTTCGCCGGGAAGAAGTACTTAGAGCCGTACGCCGAACTATGGACCCGCCAAGCTTAGGTCCCTCCCAGATTCGTGGAATGGGAACAGCACGAAAATGATTCAGTGGCCATAATGCCATTCCTGACCATATCGAGTCCCATCCTTGTCGACGAATGTAACCGTGTTAATCACCTTTGGAGGCGAACTCCACTCAAACAGGACTGAGCAAGTTATGGCTTCTCAAAGGAAGGCCAGTACATAAAATTACACAAAAGCCGCCAGACCACATCACAAACAGAACTGAAGAATGCACAGGTGTTGCTTACATAGAGACACACACACTCACACACACACACACACACAAACACAGAGAAGCCGTATCTATAGAGAGATAGATGACAGTGTATTTTTCGCGTGGCTATAAATTGATTCGACCTTTGCACTTTTACAGTGAGGATAATTTACGGGTCCAATTTACGTTCTGTACACTGCGTTGACCTTCTAAAAATAGGTAACAGTAACAGAACGCCGGGAATATCCGAAGACGCTCAGCGCAGTGGACAGCGCAGTGTAGTAACTTACAACTGAACGGGAAAGCCACACGAAGGAAGGGAGATAAACGCCAAACACTGGAGAAGATAAGGAAGAGTTACTTATAATGGTGAAATGAACACAAAAACGAAAATGAGTTCAGCGCTGCGCGCTGAGAGCACGTGTTGAAATATCTCATCGATGATATTGTGTCCGGGGTGTAGCTGAATACGGTGTCCAAATTTGAAAAAGATCCACCGAGAACTTTGGCGTTGTGATGTGGTGTAGCGGCTATGGTGTGTCGGTATGGGGGCCCGGGTAAGCTGAGGTGGAACCAAAATAGCTGAGGTGGAACCAAAATCGGTTCCGCGCTGCGCGCTGAGAGCACGTGTTGAAATATCGACCAGGTTGTGTCGTGTCCCGGGTCTACCTGAATATGCCCACCAAATTTGAAGCAGATCCATCGAGAACTTTGGCCGTGCATCGCGCACAGATACACAGACAGATACACAGACACACAGACACACAGACTCTAGTCGTATATATATATAGATGTATTCCCAAACGGATTTTTGTTTTGATGTACAATTTTCATTCAATTTTCTTTTCATGTTTGCAAGCTTTTCATTTAAACTGTACAATAGCCGCCATTTATATTATATGTACTTTTCTAGAAATAGTGAACACCACTATAAGCATTATGCTTGTTGTTGTTTACTCAATATGCGTTTTTTGTAAATAATGCACAAACGTTAAATAAAACAGTTTAAACCATATGTTTGGATTAAAAACACGCTCAGAAAGTTAAACCAAAGAGAGGTACAGAAAAGCGTGCTATCCTTCTTAGCGCAACTACTACCCCGCTCTTCTTGTCAATTTCACTGCCTTTGCCATGAGCGGTGGACTGACGATGCTACGAGTATACGGTCTTGCTGAAAAATGGCAGCTACTTGACTAAATATTGTATTTTCGCCTTACGCGACTTGTTTCTGTATTGCTGCGGTTCGCCAATTGAAAAACTCAGCGTAACACCTGCAGCGTACAGGCAGGGTTGGTAAGCCATGCATTGTGCAGACGCTATAGATCATGTGTTTATTGCTCTGGGATGACAGTCACTGTGCTAAGTGGGACAGAAAAACCCATTAGCCAAACAGACAGCGGGATTACAGGGTCTTCGTACAATGTCGTTTGGGTTCACAGGGTCATCCGGTGCACTTTTACCCCCGTGCTTTTCTTCAGTGTTGGGATCTTGGGTTACAAAAAAACTCAAAGCAGCGTTTCTACTTATTTACAGCGCTTCGACAAAAACAGAAGCTTTCTTCAGTGCCGCCAGACCTCCACCCGAGTATGGCTGTTTTTATATTTAGTCAAGTTTTGACTAAATATTTTAACATCGAGGGGGAATCGAAACGAGGGTCGTGGTGTATGTGCGTGTGTGCGTGCGTGTGTGCGTGTGTGTGTGTGTGTGTGTGTGTAGAGCGATTCAGACTAAACTACTGGACCGATCTTTATGAAATTTGACATGAGAGTTCCTGGGTATGAAATCCCCGAACGTTTTGTTCATTTTTTTGATAAATGTCTTTGATGACGTCATATCCGGCTTTTCGTGAAAGTTGAGGCGGCACTGTCACGCCCTCATTTTTCAACCAAATTGGTTGAAATTTTGGTCAAGTAATCTTCGACGAAGCCCGGACTTCGGTATTGCATTTCAGCTTGGTGGCTTAAAAATTAATTAATGACTTTGGTCATTAAATATCTGAAAATTGTAAAAAAAAATAAAAATTTATAAAACGATCCAAATTTACGTTTATCTTATTCTCCATCATTTGCTGATTCCAAAAACATATAAATATGTTATATTCGGATTAAAAACAAGCTCTCAAAATTAAATATATACAAATTATTATCAAATTTTTTTTTCGAAATCAATTTAAAAACACTTTCATCTTATTCCTTGTCGGTTCCTGATTCCAAAAATATATAGATAGGATATGTTTGGATTAAAAACACGCTCAGAAAGTTAAAACGAAGGGAGGTACAGAAAAGCGTGCTATCCTTCTCAGCGCAACGAATACCCCGCTCTTCTTGTCAATTCCACGGGCACTGCCTTTGCCACGGGCGGTGGAGTGACGATGCTACGAGTATACGGTCTTGCTGCGTTGCGTTGCGTTCAGTTTCATTCTGTGAGTTCGACAGCTACTTGACTAAATATTGTATTTTCGCCTTACGCGACTTGTTTATATTTAGTCAAGTTTTGACTAAATATTTTAACGTCGAGGGGGAATCGAAACGAGGGTCGTGGTGTATGTGCGGGTGTCTGTGTGTGTGTGTGTGTAGAGCGATTCAGACTAAACTACTGGACCGATCTTTATGAAATTTGACATGAGAGTTCCTGGGTATGAAATCCCCGAACGTTTTTTTCATTTTTTGGATAAATGTCTTTGATGACGTCATATCCGGCTTTTCGTGAAAGTTGAGGCGGCACTTTCACGCCCTCATTTTTCAACCAAATTGGTTGAAATTTTGGTCAAGTAATCTTCGACAAAGCCCGGACTTCGGTATTGCATTTCAGCTTGGTGGCTTAAAAATTAATCAATGACTTTGTTCATTAAAAATCTGAAAATTGTAAAAAAAAATAACAATTTATAAAACGATCCAAATTTACGTTTATCTTATTCTCCATCATTTGCTGATTCCAAAAACATATAAATATGTTATATTCGGATTAAAAACAAGCTCTGAAAATTAAATATATACAAATTATTATCAAAATTAAATTGTCCAAATCAATTTAAAAACACTTTCATCTTATTCCTTGTCGGTTCCTGATTCCAAAAACATATAGATATGATATGTTTGGTTTAAAAACACGCTCAGAAAGTTAAACCAAAGAGAGGTGCAGAAAAGCGTGCTATCCTTCTTAGCGCAACTACTACCCCGCTCTTCTTGTCAATTTCACTGCCTTTGCCATGAGCGGTGGACTGACGATGCTACGAGTATACGGTCTTGCTGAAAAATGGCAATGCGTTCAGTTTCATTCTGTGAGTTCGACAGCTACTTGACTAAATATTGTATTTTCGCCTTACGCGACTTGTTTACATTTAGTCAAGTTTTGACTGACGAAATGTTTTAACGTAGAGGGGGAATCGAGACGAGGGTCGTGGTGTAGTGTGTGTGTGTGTGTGTGTGTGTGTGTGTGTCTGTCTGTGCGTGTGTGTGTGTGTGTAGAGCGATTCAGACTAAACTACTGGACCGATCTTTATGAAATTTTTCATGAGAGTTCCTGGGAATGATATCCCTGGACGTTTTTTCGTTTTTTTGATAAATGTCTTTGATGACGTCATATCCGGCTTTTTGTAAAAGTTGAGGCAGCACTGTCACACCCTTTTTTTTCTCAATAAAATTGATTGAAATTTTGGCCAAGCAATCTTCGACGAAGGCCGGACTTCGGTATTGCATTTCAGCTTGGTGGCTTAAAAATTAATTAATGACTTTGGTCATTAAAAATCTGAAAATTTAAAAAAAATTTTTTTTAATAAAACGATCCAAATTTACGTTCATTTTATTCTTCATCATTTCCTGATTCCAAAAACATATAAATATGTTATATTTGAATGAAAAACAATTAACAAGCTCTGAAAATTAAAAATTAAAAAATTTAATCAATGAAATCAATTTAAAAACACTTTCATCGTATTCCTTGTCGGTTCCTGATTCCAAAAACATATAGATATGATATGTTTGGATTAAAAACACGCTCAGAAAGTTAAAACGAAGAGAGGTACAGTAAAGCGTGCTACGAAGCACAGCGCAACCGCTACCGCGCCAAACAGGCTCGTCACTTTCACTGCCTTTTGCACGAGCGGCGGACTACGTTCAGTTTCATTCTGTGAGTTCCACAGCTTGACTAAATGTAGTAATTTCGCCTTACGCGACTTGTTTCTTTTCTTTTCTTGCTCCTCTTACAGTATCACAGTAAATGTTCCCAAATAGATCCTAGTTACCTAAGAGGACGTTAATCCCCAAAGTCAGCCAGTCAGTCAGTCATTAAAGGCAAAAGCGAGGTAACGCACAACTGGGTCCGACCAGTAAAGCCGTCGCTGCCTGTGTGACAACCACCATAAAAATCTACCACAGCGGGAAACTTTCAAGTTAAGTATTTTCAACCATCATGTGCCCGCATTCAACTTTACAATCAAAGGATGTCTGTTGAGATAATCGAATGGATCAAAACTTTGAAACCTGCGCGCATATTCTAAGCCGACTAACACATAATTGTTAAGGACATCATAAAATGGTTCTCGGTAAAAACTTGACCGAGGGCCATTTTACGACGTCCTTGACTCGAGTGTGCGCTGCTTCCTGGGCAAGGTAAAGAACACCGAAAATACTTCAATGCCGTTCTCGAGCTACGCTGACTTTTACAAAGGGTACAGCTGACACGGCTTACGTAATCTGGTTTCCTGGTCATTTGTGTGAAAAATCTGTCCGACAAAGAAGAAGAAGAAGAAGTGCGCGCAGAGAGAGAGAGAGAGAGAGAGAGAGAGAGAGAGAGACAGACAGACAGACAGACAGACAGACAGACAGACAGACAGACAGACAGACAGACAGACAGACAGACAGACAGACTTTCCGCACTCGTTAAAATGTCAGTCGATACTGGAATGAATGTTGAAACATTGTAAACCTAAAAAAAAAAATTAATAATAATATTAAAATTAAACATTCATACGAGTTACTATCTGTGACAAGGACGCATAAGAAGTACAGCAACTAAATATTAATCCGCTTACCCATTGCTCCTCTTCGCACTTCGGCCTGTGAGTCGTCCTTTTCCTGAGTACTTGCACACAAGTTTTGCGTATGCATACTTCAGTTCGTCTGGAAAAGGCTGTTTTGAATTCTTGTTCGCAAGTTGAACAGCACGACTGTATTTGACCACGTACACCAAATCGTTCTTTCTGGAAAAGTCTGCCAGCCGTTCGGTAAGATCATTCCAACTTCTGAATGTTTTCCCCAACTGTCATTTGTGCCATTTCTCAGCGATTGATCAACGGTGTGGTTATTATGGATGTAGTGAGTGTCGAATTGTGAGAATGCACAGTTCTGTCCGCCAAGTGGTTTTAAACACTGCGCGTATTTGCACCAAGTAATAACGTGTCACATCAAAATAGTTCTTTACCTGTCAGATAGTTTAGCGCCAAAAACATGAACCAATGATAGCCCATGGATTAGTAAGTCATATGATGTTGGGGCGGGGCCAATGAACTAATGTCAACACAGTAAGTATCAACCAATGTTTGGCTCCGCCCCCACATCACGTGGACTGGGTGGCCGAGTGGTAACGCACTTGCGCTCGGAAGCGAGAGGTTGCGAGTTCGACCCTGGGTCAGGGCGTTAGCAATTTTCTCCCCCCTTTCCTAACCTAGGTGGTGGGTTCAAGTGCTAGTCTTTCGGATGAGACGAAAAACCGAGGTCCCTTCGTGTACACTACATTGGGGTGTGCACGTTAAAGATCCCACGATTGACAAAAGGGTCTTTCCTGGCAAAATTGTATAGGCATAGATAAAATAACAATGTCCACCAAAATACCCGTGTGACTTGGAATAATAGGCCGTGAAAAGTAGGATATGCGCCGAAATGGCTGCGATCTGCTGGTCGATGTGAATGCATGATGTATTGTGTAAAAAATTCCATCTCACACGGCATAAATAGATCCCTGCGCCTTGAGTCCGAGTCTGGAGATACGCGCGCGATAGAAGACTTCATATATATAATCACGTGACCCATAAACCCATCGCCTGTAATTAGATCATACTATTACCGCTTCAGTTCTGAGACATCCTGCTTGCTGGCGCGCGCGCAGAGAAAAAAATTCCCTCTTTATCTTCACTTCTGATGCTCATCCTATTGTTGTTGGCACTCGGGTTTGTTTGTTTGTTTGCTTAACGCCCAGCCGACCACGAAGGGCCATATCAGGGCGGTGCTGCTTTTGACATATAACGTGCGCCACACACAAGACAGAAGTCGCAGCACAGGCTTCATGTCTCACCCAGTCACATTATTCTGACACCTGACCAACCAGTCCTAGCACTAACCCCATTATGCCAGACGCCAGGCGGAACAGCCACTAGATTGCCAATTTTAAAGTCTAAGGTATGACCCGGCCGGGGTTCGAACCCACGACCTCCCGATCACGGGGCGGACGCCTTACCACGAGGATTGGGACTCGGGTAACAGGGAGCGAAGGGCAGTGCCCCACCTAGTGATCGAGTGCCACAACCCAGACTTTTCCCTTAATATATATATATATAGGTTTTAAACTCCTGCTTCCGGATTATACAAAACACATTAAAACATGTATTAAACAATGACGACTGCACGTGAGAGGGAACAATAAAGAGACCAAAAAGCAATGTACTCACGTTAAAATGACGAACACGGAACGAATAACAGCGACGTTTCGACCTAAGGGTCTTCTTCAGGCACAAAAACACAAAAATACACACACAAAAAAGAAGAAGAAAGACGATAGAACAAATGAAGAGAAGAATAACTGACAAAACAACTGCACTGCACAAACCAACAAATGACAAAGACTGTCTTTGTCATTTGTTGGTTTGTGCAGTGCAGTTGTTTTGTCAGTTATTCTTCTCTTCATTTGTTCTATCGTCTTTCTTCTTTTTTGTGTGTGTATTTTTGTGTTTTTGTGCCTGAAGAAGACCCTTAGGTCGAAACGTCGCTGTTATTCGTTCCGTGTTCGTCATTTTAACGTGAGTACATTGCTTTTTGGTCTCTACATTAAAACATAATTACATTAACGAGAGGATAGCTGTTTTCTCTCAATTTTACTTCCCTATAGGTCAGTATTACGTGTTTGCGCATGTTCTTTATATTTTTTCTTACAATGTTGTCACTTTTAAACCTTTTAACAGGTGGTCCCGAGTTTTATCATTTTTTAACGAAACTATAATTGAATTAAAGTCCATGTTTTTAATGGTCCTTCCCTTAGGAAGTCAACGTATATAAAGGAAATATTATTAATACTCCTCTTACAAGGACCTTAACATATATCTCTTATTGCCCCCCCCCTCCCGTACTCATGGAGAGTGGGTCCTGGGTCCTATCACGGTCGGGCTTGCTTGATCTTGCCCTTTTCTTTTCCTCCTCTATTTTTTTTTATCATATTACCCCAGTCCTGTCCGAGGCCAACAATCTATGCCTGTAGGACGTTAATATATCTTGTAAGTAACTGCGCTGGCTGCAAAATTCCTCAAACGGGAGGTGATTTTAGACAGGCAAGGCACTGGTTTTCCCTTGAGACATGAGAAAATGACTTCTTTTTTTTCATTTTTGAGTCACTTGAGAAAAAGTGACTCTATGTAATCGGTCAGTGTTAGTCTGTCCGGCCGGCCGTCCGGCCGGCCGGCCGTCCGTAGACACCACCTTAACGTTGGACTTTTCTCGGAAACTATCAAAGCGATCGGGCTCATATTTTGTTTAGTCGTGACCTCCAATGACCTCTACACTTTAACGATGGTTTCGTTGACCTTTGACCTTTTTCAAGGTCACAGGTCAGCGTCAAAGGAAAAATTAGACATTTTATATCTTTGACAAAGTTCATCGGATGTGATTGAAACTTTGTAGGATTATTCTTTACATCAAAGTATTTACATCTGTAGCCTTTTACGAACGTTATCAGAAAAACAAGGGAGATAACTAGCCTTTTCTGTTCGGCAACACACAACTTAACGTTGGGCTTTTCTCGGAAACTATAAAAGTGACCGGGCTCAAATTTTAT
This sequence comes from Littorina saxatilis, assembly GCF_037325665.1. NCBI lineage: Eukaryota > Metazoa > Mollusca > Gastropoda > Littorinimorpha > Littorinidae > Littorina > Littorina saxatilis. Next base: position 93,746 of record NW_027126660.1, on the reverse strand, counting down.
GTGAACGTGACTCATTGTGTTGTGAATAGCAATTTCTTCCTGTCCATCTGATGCCTCATATAATATTCAGAACTGCGAAAGTGACTCGATCGAGCGTTTGCTCTTCTTGTTCTCTGATGGATTGGCTCGCTAATTAAGAATGATAACCACAATAATTTAGAAAAAGAACAGTTTAAACTCTGATGTCATCGTAACACCCAGGGACATGTCTATACTAGTTTTACCGCGCTGGCGTCAAACAACACTTTTCATCTCAAACTCCTTACGACCAGACAAAATATATTCATGTCCTATAGGCATGTATTGTTAGCCTTTTAAGAACATGATCTGGGTTATAGGAAAAAAACCACCGAACGAACGAAAATTAAGGGGCTTAAATTAAGGTCTAAATTGCCTATTATTGGTTTATACGATAGTTAAAAAAAAATTAAAAAAAATCGGGAGCTGGTTAAAAACAGAAGGATGACGGGAGTGGGGGTGATAAGATATTTAAAAATATCTGTTAAGATTGGATAAAATTGAGTACTTTGTATCACCTTGGTATAAGTGGGGTCCACATACGTAATCTGGGGGGATGGGACGATAAAATCGAGTGTTTATTTCATCCCAATGATGTTAAAAGTTATACAATCAGAGCCACATTTGGTTTACAAACAGCCAGACAGAGACTTAAAGTTTAGTGAAGAGCGGCTCTGCAGTTTCTGTCTTCTGCGTTGTGAAGAAAAACCGGCTTCGGAGGCAAACGCTTTTCCACCACGCCACAATCCTTACAACATTTTTGCGTGAAAACTGTCTGTCTGTCTGTCTGTCTGTCTGTCTGTCTGTCTGTCTGTCTCTCTCTCTCCCTCTCTCTCTCTCCCTCCCTTATGTGCTCCCTCTCTCTCCCTCCCTTCCTCCGTACCTCTCTCTCTCTCCCTCCCTCCTTTGCTCCCTCTCTCTCTCTCCATCCCTCTCTCCGTACCTCTCTCTCTCCCTTCATTTGCTCCCTCTCTCTCTCCTTTCCTCCATACCTCTCTCTCTTCCTCCTTTGCTCCCTCTCTCCCCCTTCCTCCTTTGCTCCCTCTCTCTCTCTCCCTCTCTTTCTCAGTACCTCTCTCTCTCCCTCCCTTCCTCCGTACCTCTCTATCTCCCTCCCTTCCTCCCTACCTCTATCTCTCCCTCTCTTCCTCCGTACCTCTCTCTCTCCCTCCCTCCTTTGCCCCCTCTCTCTCCCTCTCTCCTTTGCTCACTCTCACTCTCTCCCTTCCTCCATACCTCTCTCTCTCCCTCCCTCCTTTGCTTCCTCTCTCTCTCTCTCCCTTCCACCGTACCTCTCTCTCTCCCTCCCTCCTTTTCTCCCTCTCTCTGACTCTCTCTCCCTTCCTCCATACCCCTCTCTCTCCCTCCTTCCTGTGCTCCCTCTCTCTCCCTCCCTCCTTTGGTCCCTCTCTCTCTCTCTCCCTTCCTCCGTACCTCTCTCTCCCCCCTTCCTTTGCTCCCTCTCTCTCCCTTCCTCCATACCTCTCTCTCTCTCCCTCCCTTCCTCCATACCTCTCTCTCTCTCTCTCCCTTCCTCCATACCTTTCTCTCCCTCCCTCCTTTGCTCCCTCTCTGTCCCTCCCTTCCTCCGTACCTCTCTCTCTCCTTTGCTCCCTCTCTCTCTCTCCCTCCCTTTATCCGTACCTCTCTCTCTCCCTCCCTTCCTCCATACCTCTCTCTCTCCCTCCCTTCCTCCGCATCTCTCTCCCTCCCTCCCTCCTTTGCTCCCTCTCTCTTTCTCTCCATTCCTCCATACCTCTCTCTCCCTCCCTCCTTTGCTCCCTCTCTCTCTCTTCCTTCCTCCGTACCTTTCTCTCCCTCTCTCCTTTGCTCCCTCTCTCTCTCTCTCTTCCTCCGTACCTCTCTCTCTCCCTCCCTCCTTTGCTCCCCCTCTCTCTCTCCCTTCCTCCATACCCCTTTCTCTCCCTCCCTCCTTTGCTCCCTCTCTCTCTCCCTTCCTCCGTACCTCTCTCTCCCTCCCTCCTTTGCTCCCTCTCTCTCTCTCCCTTCCTCCATACCTCTCTCTCCCTCCCTCCTTTGCTCCCTCTCTCTCCCTCCCTTCCTCCGTACCTTTCTTTCTCCCTCCCTCCTTTGCTCCCTCTCTCTCCCTCCCTCCTTTGCTCCCTCTCTCTCTCTCCCTCCGTTTCTGCGTACCCTCCTTCCCTTCCTCCGTACTTGTCTCTCTCCCTCCCTTCCTTCGTACCTCTCTCTCCTTTCCTCCATACCTCTCTATCTCCCTCCCTCCTTTGCTCCCTCTCTCTCCCTCCCTCCCTTCCTCCGTACCTCTCTCCCTCCCTTTCTCCATACCTCTCTCTCACCCTCCCTCCTTTGCTCCCTCTCTCTCTCTCCCTTCCTCCGTACCTCTCTCCCTCCCTTTCTCCGTACCTCTCTCTCCCTCCCTTCCTCCGTACCTCTCCCTCCCTCTTTTGCTCCCTCTCTCTCCCTCCCTTCCTCCGTACCTCTCTCTCTCCCTCCCTCCTTTGCTCCCTCTCTCTCTCTCCCTCCCTTTCTCCGTACCTCTCTCTCTCCCTCCCTTCCTCCGTACCTCTCTCTCTCCCTCCCTTCCTCCGTATCTCTCTCTATCCCTCCCTCCTTTGCTCCCTCTCTCTCTCTATTCCTTCCTCCGTACCTTTCTCTAACTCTCTCCTTTGCTCCCTCTCTCTCTCTCCATTCCTCCGTACCCCTCTCCCTCCCTCCCTCCTTTGCTCCCACTTTCTCTCCCTTCGTCCATACCTATCTCTTTCCCTCCCTCCTGTGCTCCCTCTCTCTCCCTCCCTCCTTTGCTCCCTCTCTCTCTTTTCCTCCATACCTCTCTATCTCCCTCCCTCCTTTGCTCCCTCTCTCTCCCTCCCTTCCTCCGTACCTCTCTCTCTCCCTCCATCTTTGCCCCCTCTCTCTCTCTCTCCCTTCCTCCATACCTCTCTCTCTCCCTCCCTCCTTTGCTCCCTCTATCTCTCTCTCACTCTCTTTCTCCGTACCCCTCTCTCTCCCTCCCTTCATCCTTACCTCTCTCTCTCCCTCCCTTACTCTCTACCTCTCTCTCTCCCTCCCTTCCTCCGTACCTTTCTCTCTCCCTCCTTTCCTCCGTACCTCTCTCTCTCCCTCCCTCCTTCGCTCCCTCTCTCTCTCCCTCCTTACCTCTTTCTCTCTCCCTCCCTCCTTTGCTTCCTCTCTCTTTCTCCCTCCGTCCGTATCTTCTCTCTCTCCCTCCCTCCTTTGCTCCCTCTCTTTCTCTCACCCTCCGTACCTTTCTCTCTCCCTCCCTCCTTTGCTCCCTCTGTCTCCCTCTCTCCCTCCCTACCTCTCTCTCTCTCACTCCCTCCTGTGCTCCCTCTCTCTCTCTCCCTCCCTTCCTCCGTACCTCTCTCTCTCCCTCCCTCCTTTGCTCCCTCTCTCTCTCCCTCCTTACCTCTCTCTCTCCCTCCCTCTTTTGCTCCCTCTCTCTTTCTCCCTTCCTTTGTACCTCTCTCTCTCTCTCTCCCTCCCTCTTTTGCTCCCTCTCTCTCTCTCCCTTCCTCCGTTCCTCTCTCCCTCCCTCTTTTGCTCCCTCTCTCTCTCTCCCTTCCTCCGTACCTCTCTCTCTCCCTCCCTCTTTTGCTCCCTCTCTCCCTCCCTCCTTACCTATCTCTCTCCCTCCCTCCTTTGCTCCCTTTCTCTCTCTCTCCCTCCCTGCGTACCTCTCTCTCTTCCTCCCTCCTTTGCTCCCTCTCTCTCTCCCTCCCTCCTTACCTCTCTCTCTCCCTCCCTCCTTTGCTGCCTCTCTCTCTCTTCCTCCCTCCGTAACTCTCTCTCTCCCTCCCTTCTTTGCTCCATCTCTCTCTCCCTCCCTCCTTACCTCTCTCTCTATCTGTCTCTCCTTTGCTCCCTCTCTCTCTCCCTCCCTCCGTACCTCTCTCTCTCCCTCCCTTCTTTGCTGCCTCTCTCTCCCTTCCTCCATACCTCTCTATCTCCCTCCCTCCTTTGCTCCCTCTCTCTCCCTTCCTCCGTACCTCTCTCTCTCTCCCTCCCTTCTTTGCCCCCTCTCTCTGTCTCCCTTCCGCCATACCTCTCTCTCTCCCTCCCTCCTTTGCTCCCTCTATCTCTCTCTCACTCTCTTTCTCCGTACCTCTCTCTCTCCCTCCCTTCATCCGTACCTCTCTCTCTCCCTCCCTTCATCCGTACCTCTCTCTCTCCCTCCCTTCCTCCGTACCTTTCTCTCTCCCTCCCTTCCTCCGTACCTCTCTCTCTCCCTCCCTCCTTTGCTCCCCCTACGCGGTTCATACTTCGCAATAAGTCAAGTCAAGTCAATATTTATTTCAAAAAACCCCTAGGGTTACATGAATAAAATAAATAAAAATTGCAATAAACACGACAAAAAAGATGTAATAATGAGACACAACACTTCGAATTAACCTAAAATAAATCTCATAACAAAATAATTGTAATTATTTTTTTTTTTTACAGGAATGTATATGTTTCTGTGTTTGTTTTTGTTTTAATACAAAAAAAACCCGTGATCAAATAATCAGAACTCTTTCAAAATACTCTTAATAAAATATATTAAATGCAATAACTTTTTTTTTTTAATTCAAATAAATGTTTTGGTTTGACTGCATTTGAATAGAAACTGAATTCTGATGAAAGCAGTTACTGTAAAGTCATTTGAAGTCACATGATAAAAATCACATGGTTTAGTTGAGCAGACCACAAAGTGCAGAGCTAAAATATGTGTATGAATCTGTGTGAAAATCCAGTCCGTTTGTCCACAGGGATGCTAGGAAGCAGTCAAATGGGGTCGCTCAATCTGCTCAAATCCAGTCAAATGGGGTCGCACGGGCCGACAAATGGGGACGTCCCCGTTTGTCGGAAGCGTCCCCATTTGACTGCTCTCCAGTGACAATCGTCCCCATTTGTCGGTAAAACCACCTACACGCACGCACACACACACACACACACACACACACACACACACACACACACACACACATGTAGACATTGTACACATAATCATAATGTATGTGCACAATCCAGCCGAGTGTGCTGATCTGTATGTGTTAGGAAACGCTACCGTTGCTGAGCTTTGGTTCAGTTTTGTGTGTTGCATGTAGTTGACTTATTTTTACTTTGTGGGAAAGTACCGATATTATATTTTGTAAACACAATATTTATGCTTGGACGAGAATGCAGGTGAACTTTCTAGTCCTGTCAAAACAAGTTGTTTACCATGCTGTTCTTAGTGTGAGTTCGTGGCGTTCGTTCGGATTAAGTGCGTCGACCCTTTTGATGTACGTCACAGAGAATGTCGCTAGTTTAGTCCATGCACGGCTCGTATAATGTAGTTGTTTCATGTTCGGTCTGGAATATTCTCGAGATTGAGTATTTACTATATATGCCAGCGCGATTTGAATGTTAAAAAGCTTCTATTTGAGTTCTGCTACGTTGTGCAGTTGTATGTATTGAATGCTGAATAAATCCTCGAACTCAATTTGACGAGTTGTTTTCTGTTGCTGCGAAGACGGGCGACGTAGAATAAAAGAACACAACTATACGACATTTGAGAACTTGTGGCAATCTCAAGTGTCGTGTAACAATTGGGGGCCAAGCCAAGGATCTACGTTTAACGCCAAGGGTTTTCCAGTAACAAGGACCAGTGTCAAGACAGTCACAGGAGGTAGCCATCAATCGGGTGTATCCTGAGGGATCAGTATTGAGACTACGGAACCGTGGATTCGGTGTGACTGGTGAAGAGTTTGGTAATTGCCGCAGCTCGGTACGGTGAGCGACGCCGGAGTGTATCGGGATTACAGAGGTTAGCTGCCGTTTGGACGAGACGGACTTCGTCGCGGAGCTAGTGCATTAATACTACGAAATACGACTGGGGTACGTCGTGTACGTATCGTGAGCAGAGTGCGCCGTTACGTTAGACGAGGAGGGTGGCAGCCTGCGTCTACGAAGGTGAACAGCGACGAGAGAAGCAGCGGAGGTGCAGTAGAGACTGTGTTCTTTTAGAAGACTACATTCGTCCACGTTCGGGGCTGTGAAAGAATACAGACGAACGCACCGGAAAAGACCAGAATGGCTGAGTTCTGGGGAAAAGGAATTGAACTGGGACTAAAAGGCAAGCAGTTGACGGAGTTCGTCGAGTCCCAGACACGACTGCTGGCGCAGCGTGAAGAAAGACAAGCGCAGCGTGAGCGAGAAGAAAAAGAAAGACAAGCGCAGCGTGAGCGAGAAGAAAAAGAAAGACAAGCGCAGCGTGAAGAAAGACAAGCGCAGCGTGAAGATAAAGAAAGACAAGCGCAGCGTGAAGAAAAAGAAAGACAGGCGCAGCGTGAAGAAAGAGAAAGAGAAGCACAGCGTGAAGAAAGGCAAATTGAGCTGAAACGCTTGGAGCTCCAAATAGAAATTGAGACGAAGCGTTTAGAGCTTCAGACAGAAATGGTGCGTGTTCAAAATGAGCACGAGGCACCACGCCAAAGAGATAACCAGCAGCAAATGTTACACAGGGCACCGAAACTTCCACCATTCGCTGACGGGAAGGACCAGATCGACTGCTACCTTGCAAGATTCGAGAGGTTCGCTGAGAGTGCTAGATGGCAGCGCGACGACTGGGCGATTCTACTCAGCGCACATTTGACTGGGGCAGCACTTGAGGTCTACGCTAGACTCTCAAACGATGACGCCAGAGACTATAATGTACTGAAGGAAGCTCTGTTGCGTTGCTACAACTTCACTGAAAGGGGCTACCGTCAACGCTTCCGCGAATGCCAGCCATTGTCTGGAGAGACACCGAGCCAGTTTGTGGAGCGCCTGTCGTCATACCTGCAGAAGTGGGTGGAGTTATCAGGTGAAGAGCAGTCATACGAGAGTCTGCGTGACTTGATCGTGAAGGAGCAGTTCCTTAATGCCTGCCCGAAGGACCTGGCGACCCGCTTGGAAGAGCAAAAACTGCGGGGTTTGAAGGACATTACTGATGCTGCTGAGCGTTATCTCATTGCTCATGGAAGGACCCTGGGGACGTCAAAGTCATCGAAACCTTTCCAGAAGAGTGGGAACCAGGGAAACCAACCTGCCAAGGGAAAAACTGAGTCTGCACCATCATCCAATGAAGGGCAGAACATAACGTGTTTCCATTGCAATGCCATGGGCCACCGAGTCGCCAACTGTCCCCAAAAGAAAAATAACGGACATGTCAATGACAAAGCGCAAGAACATCGACGGAGATATTACAACAAGAGGCAAACGAGTGGCTCCAACCAACAAGTATGTGCGAGCAGCGTCATACTACCAAGGGCTGCCGAGCAAGTGGATACACCATCGGACGTGGAAGAATGTCTATCTGATGGCCAGCTTCTACTCGCTAATGGCAAGTCAATCTCTGTCGTCGCCAGCGCAGCTGTGTCAGTGTCGAACATGCCCGTGTCGAAGGGATTTGTTGAGAAGCAGGAAGTGACTGTTCTCAGAGATTCGGGCTGCAATGGAGTCATTGTCAAAGAGGATCTGGTGCCAACAGAGAAGTTCACTGGTGACTTCAAGTGGACGCTCATGGCTGACAGCAAATGCGTGAGGGCACCAGTGGCAAAGATCCAGATAGATACTCCATACTTCACCGGAGAAGTTGAGGCCGTCTGCCTGAAGAAGCCCTTGTACGATCTATTAATTGGGAACATTGGGGGTGCGAGACGTCCTGATGACCCTGATGTCGAATGGAGAATGGGCGCAGCTCAGCCTGCTGTTGAGGAGGAAGACCCACTGCCATTCGCGAATGAAGATATCAGCGAACTGTTACGAGATGACAGAGCAACCGTGCATCGCCGCGACCAGCCGCAGGTTGTAAGCGCTGTGACGACCAGAGCCCAGGCGAAGAAGGACAAAACAACTACGCCACTCAGGGTCACCAACAGTTCTGCAACTGCTGTCGTGGACAGGGATCGGCTGATTCAGCTACAGGAAGCTGATTCGACCTTAACAAAGTACAGGAGTCGTCCTGTCAAGGAGATGACTAAGGGCGAAGGCACTGTGCAATTTGAAGTGAAGGCCAAGATCCTGTACAGAGTGTTCCAGCACGCGAGAGTCAACGGTGGGAAGCCATTACGTCAAGTTCTGGTGCCTCAACCGCTTAGGCGCCAGGTGATGGAGGTGGCCCACGACTCTATTATGGGAGGTCACCTGGGGGTCAAGAAGACATCGGACAGAATCCAGGCTGCGTTTTACTGGCCAGGATTGCATGCAGATGTGACTCGATTCTGCCGATCGTGCGATATTTGCCAGAAAACCATACCTCGAGGAAGGGTCCCGAAAGTGCCGTTGCAGAAGATGCCTTTGATCGACCGACCTTTCAAGAGGGTGGCCATTGACCTCATCGGCGAGATCAAACCGCCAAGTGAAGAGGGTCATCGTTGGGTACTGACCCTGGTAGACTATGCAACCAGGTACCCAGAAGCCGTGCATCTGAAGAAAATTGACACCGAGACTGTTGCCGAGGCACTTGTGGACATTTTCAGCAGAATTGGGGTTCCTGAAGAGATCCTCACAGACCTGGGGACACAGTTTGTCTCTGAATGCATGGAAGAGGTCAACAGGCTGCTGAGCATTCGTCACTTGACTACGACACCCTATCACCCGATGTGCAATGGGCTGGTCGAAAAATTCAATGCGACGCTGAAGTCCACGCTGAAGAAACTATGCAGTGAGTAGCCAAGGCAGTGGCATCGCTACATCAATGCCTTGCTATTTGCATACAGGGAGGTGCCACAAGAGTCCACTGGATTCTCCCCGTTCGAGCTGATGTACGGGCGGACCGTGAGAGGCCCGATGCAGATACTAAAGGAATTGTGGACAAAAGATGTGGACACACCTGAAGTGAAGAACAGTTACCAGTACGTGTTCGAGTTGCGAGAGAAACTGGAGGAGACTCTCGAGATTGCGAGAGAAAACTTGAGAAAGTCTCAGGATAGTGGAAAGCACTACTACGACCGCAAGGCCGTAAACAGGAAGTTTACACCAGGTAACAAAGTGCTGATACTGCTTCCCACTGATCACAACAAACTACTGATGCAGTGGAAAGGTCCATACGAGGTTGAGGCCGTGGTAGGGATCAACGACTACAAGGTGAATGTCGGCAAGAAATCCAAGATCTACCACGCTAACCTCCTGAAACTGTATGTGGAGAGACCTCCGGAAGCAGTACAGGTCGCAGCAAGTGTGGAAGAACCAGCCGAACTAGACGAGTTCGATGGTGAGGAACTACTGGAGTTGGGAGACCTCCACAAGAAAGAGGGAGTGGATGACGTCAAGTTAGGACCTGACCTGACAGAAGACCAGCAGAAGGAGCTGCATGATTTTATGGGCGACTTCACCCATAGGTTCTCTGATGTTCCAGGCTCTACGTCCTTGGTCGAACATGAAGTCCACCTCACATCTGACGTTCCTGTTCGCTCAAAACCATACCCTATCCCGTTTCAGGCTCGGGAATCCTTGAAGAAGGACATCGACAACATGTTGAAGATGGGGGTCATCCGTGAGTCATCATCCCCTTACTCATCTCCCGTTGTTGTTGTCAAGAAGAAAGACGGTACAAACAGGGTATGCATTGACTTCAGGAAAGTGAATAAGATCACCGTGTTTGACCCTGAACCAATGCTGACGGCAACTGATTTATTCCGACAGTTAACCGGCAGTAAGATCTTCTCGAAGATCGATCTCAGCAAGGGATATTGGCAGATTCCTGTGCGCGAAGAGGACATACCAAAGACCGCCTTTGCAACTCCAGACGGAATGTATGAGTGCCTGCGGATGCCTTTTGGCATGGTGAACAGTGGTGCTACCCTGAAGAGGGGAATGCGAAAAATGCTCAAAGGAATGAAGAATGTTGTGTACTACTGGGATGATCTGCTAGTCCACACGGAGACCTTTGAGGAGCATCTGGAGACTTTGAGGGAACTGTTTTCCCGCCTGACAAAAGCTAATCTGACCGTGAGACCCAGCAAGTGCATTTTGGGGACCGACAACGTTGACTTCATAGGTCATTCACTGAAGGAAGGTCAAAAGGGGCTTTTGTTGGAAAACGTCACCAAGATCCTCAATGCGCCACGTCCTGAAACCAAGAAGCAGGTGCGATCCTTCCTTGGATTGGCTGGGTACTACAGAGAGTTCATTCCAAACTTCGCCGCCATAACGGCGCCTTTGTCGGACATGACCCGAAAAGGATGCCCCAACCGAATACTCTGGGGACCAGCTCAGGAGAAGGCATACCAGACCGTGCGCGACCTGATGTCAGGAGACCCGGTGCTACGCCTTCCTGATACTGCCAAAGAGTTCATCTTGCGTACAGACGCATCGGACGAAGGGATCGGCGCCATGCTGATGCAAGAACATGGAGGTAAACCGTTTCCGGTCAGCTATGCCAGCAAGAAGCTGTCAGGAGCCGAGAAGAACTACTCGACCATGGAGAAAGAGTGTTTAGCCATCGTGTGGGGAATCAAGAAATTTGAACTCTACCTCCAAGGGGTGAAATTCGTGCTTCAGACTGATCACAAACCCCTCACCTACCTGAACTCTGCGAAGTTTGTGAATAATCGTATCATGAGGTGGGTGATGTACTTGCAGAACTTTGATATGCGAGTGGAATCGATCAAGGGTTCAGACAATGTTGGAGCAGATTTTCTCAGTTTTGTGTGTTGCATGTAGTTGACTTATTTTTACTTTGTGGGAAAGTACCGATATTATATTTTGTAAACACAATATTTATGCTTGGACGAGAATGCAGGTGAACTTTCTAGTCCTGTCAAAACAAGTTGTTTACCATGCTGTTCTTAGTGTGAGTTCGTGGCGTTCGTTCGGATTAAGTGCGTCGGCCCTTTTGATGTACGTCACAGAGAATGTCGCTAGTTTAGTCCATGCACGGCTCGTATAATGTAGTTGTTTCATGTTCGGTCTGGAATATTCTCGAGATTGAGTATTTACTATATATGCCAGCGCGATTTGAATGTTAAAAAGCTTCTATTTGAGTTCTGCTACGTTGTGCAGTTGTATGTATTGAATGCTGAATAAATCCTCGAACTCAATTTGACGAGTTGTTTTCTGTTGCTGCGAAGACGGGCGACGTAGAATAAAAGAACACAACTATACGACATTTGAGAACTTGTGGCAATCTCAAGTGTCGTGTAACAGTATGATCAACGTGAAAAGTATTTTGGCACCTCGAGTTTAAAAAGTATTTTACAGAGGTCAGCTCTACAGCTCTTTTTGGGTTTTTAAAGGAGTCTGGTCTTTATTTTAAGATTTGAGTTTTAAAACAACCTAAGTTATTTGACATACAAGGTTTTGCTTTGACTTTTTTGTTGCCTCGGGGTGACGTTACGGATTTTATGTATTAGAAGTGTTTTAATCTAAAAATGTGAAATGATTAACTTGTGGGGTCCTGATTTGGCCCATTATAGTCCACTGAACCCGAAAAGCACCAGCAAATAAATAAATAAATAAATAAATAAATAAATAAATAAATAATCTTGAGTAGTAAATGTTAAAATGTCTTTGTTTACCTTTTCATATCCAGGCTCGTGGTTCATCAGACAAGTCACTGTGAAGGCATTTCAGGAAGCTGTCTCCATGCCCCTTGTGCTGACATGGTTGTTTTCCACTTAGCCTTCACCTCTTCCACTCGCCTGGACCCTCCGGTGTAGATTGGGCACAGTATTCAAACTTCTTTCCAACGCCTGTTTTCGAGAGAAAATTTTTTACCACAATCAGCAGAACTTTCACTGGAGAATGGGCATAATTCTTTCATACTTTCTTTCTCATAGCTTATTTTTTGTTTTTATAATCTCTTCATTACACTAAATAACATCCATCTTAAGATCTATTTGGAGCCTTAATTTAAGTTGACTAGTAATTTGTTTGTTTGCTTGCTTAACGCCCAGCCGACCACGAAGGGCCATATCAGGGCGGTGCTGCTTTGACATATAACGTGCGCCACACACAAGACAGAAGTCGCAGCACAGGCTTCATGTCTCACCCAGTCACATTATTCTGACACCGGACCAACCAGTCCTAGCACTAACCCCATAATGCCAGACGCCAGGCGGAGCAGCCACTAGATTGCCAATTTTAAAGTCTTAGGTATGACCCGGCCGGGGTTCGAACCCACGACCTCCCGATCACGGGGCGGACGCCTTACCACTAGGCCAACCGTGCCTGTAGTTGACTAGTAATGATATTAATCATAATGTATTTATTTTTATAATGAACAAACTAGAGTATGTATGTGGATATGTGTGTGATGGTGCTGGTATGGATATGTGTGGTTTGGGTTATGTGTGTACTGATGTGTACATTTTATGTGTTTTGTATGTTTTGCGAGTGCGATTTTATGTGATGTTATTCTGTACACCAGCCAAAACAAAATGTCTGGTATATTAGATAATAAACGCACCTTTAAACTTATTAGCGACTACACCCCGTCACCCTCCAGTCCCTCTCCCCCCATTACACCCTACACTTTTAACATTGTATAAAAAATCATGTCTCAATACAGGTCCCTAGTTACCTGGGAGGACGTTAAGCCCCATAATCAACATCAACAACGTATTGAATTGAATTGAAAAGCTGGGGTTAGGAGGTCTAACTTCTTGAATAAAAGTGGTTTTTTCTCAGGTGCATGTAGTTTTTTATTTGCTTGAAATCATGGTGTATTCTGGTTGTAAGAGAAGGGTCAATTTCCTTGTAAGCCTGCAAAATTAAGATTTGTCATTGTTGAAGTACATTTTTGTAAGAGTCCAAAATAGTCCAGGATAAGGAGGAAAAACATAGGGTGGGTCAGGAAATCTGAAACATTGCATAGTTTTTTTTTGCACATGTAGACACAAAAAGTACTTAGAGCACTTCCCCCCCCCCCCCCCCCCCCCAAGAGAGCATAGCTTAGTTTTAATTATTGTAATGCCACTGTTAGCAAGAGGAGTACTACAGACAGCAATCAAACAGTGGATTTTTTCTGTAGACATTGTTATTTCTGTTTAGGTGTTTCAGTAGTTTTCTTTGCGGATAAATCATGCTGCATGATCACTAGAAACAATCCAGCTCTATAGCATGCAAGTTTTTTAAGGTTGTTTTACCATGTTACTCTGAGAGAAAAGAAAAACCCACAGAGATAAAGTTGAACTGGCAGTTTGACTGAAGCAGTGGTAATAACACAGAGTTGTGCTCTTCCTACAATCAATTTTTTTTTATGTGGATGATGATGTCCGTACATGTACTTGGTTGTATTATTTTGCTGGACTATTTGTTTCTGTTAGATATATCTGCTCACAGGATTGTTGTTCATAATTTGACATTACATTTACTGCTGATCAAAATGCATTGTTGGAATAGGTCTGCTTAATATTCTGACTGCAGTTTTGTAATAAAATCAAAGAACACAGATGTTTTAAGTATCAAAGTGCTTTTCACACACACACACACACACACACACACACACACACACACACACACACACACACACACACACATACACTCACAAACACTGCAAACATGAATTTGTACTTGTATTACTGTATTACAGAACCTGATCTGAAAAAAAGGACAACAGCAAATTATTCATGCAAGCTTGCTGTATCAACGATTTCTTTATCCATTTAATAAAACACTGAATTAAAAGATAACAACTATAACAACGTGTGTGTGTTTGTGTGAATGTCTATGTGTATATGGACGGACACTGATTAAACTTGAGACTCATCGATTACCCAGGTGAGTGTAAAAAAGGGAGAGAGAGGGAACTTTAAGGTGGGTGCATGGGGACGGACATGTAGTAACAGATATATGTTTTAATCTGCAATCTTAACACATGTGCCTAAAATTAGGAACAGATGCCATTCCACCACAAATACTGTCAGTCTGACAAAAACGCCCATTGACACTGAACCCCTATCCCTTACAGAACACATTCAGTTTACATGTACTCACTTCCTTTCGTCTGCGTTTTGTGAAAGCAGATCGTTCTGATGACATTGGTATCCGGTTTCTGACCTCCTGTGAGTGGTCAACAATTGTCGGAACTGGAACTGCGTTAGGCAACAGCTGTTTTGTGTGTGCTAGGTTTTCTTGCCGGCTTAACTGCGTTCGCATTGGAAGAAAGTGTCGCGAAACACAGCACATCGTGTTGACCGTTTCCAGTTACAGCTCTCTCTCTCTCACTCTCTCTCTCTCTTTCTCTCTCTCTCTCTCTCTCTCTCTCTCTCTCTCTCTCTCTCTCTCTCTCTCTCTCTCTCTCTCTCTCTCTCTCTCTCTCTCTCTCTCTCTCTCTCTCTCTCTCTCTCTCTCTCTCTCTCTCTCTCCTTTTCTTTGAACAAAAAAACCAAAAAAACTTGAGGGCTTCAAAACTTTGAGTTTTAATAATCACTGTGGCAAAAAAGAATCAGTGACTGGTTTTTTTTCCAAAACAATGTTGGCGCATTCATATTCATAAGAAAGGACACCTTGCTGCAAAGGACAGTGGCAAGGCTCCCCAAGAGCGTCCTTTGCTCGCAGGTTTTACTGTAATCAGTCTTGCTGCAGAAGTTGTAAGCCCATCGGAAAAAAAGGTGACAACTGATGCCTGAACCCTTTTTCTATACTCCATAGCTATCAGCAGCCGTGCGCATTCCTTCGGCGTGTTGTTGATGCTCGATGTAGGCAAACGCCCACTTGAGCGTAAGCTCACTTTCGGTTTCCATACACTAGATGACGTCACAGCCGGTTCTCGTCTACTGGCGGCCATTTGGAAGTCTCGTGTAGCAGACGAATTTGGCGGTTTTCGAAGAAAACGTTTTTAATTAAATCACAATGATACAGCTACGAATCGGTGAATTTCTTTACATTTTTGGCATCTTCAGGTGCATTTCTCTAACCTTCAGTCATCGGTTAGTGGTTCTAATAACCTTTAAATAAGCATGGTCTGGTCCTTTAATTGAAGCTTGGTAAAGGGAGCTTGTCGTGTAAGTGGAAAGTTGACGAAGCGTTTAAAAACAGAAATTGAATGAAGAAGAAAATGTGGCTTTCAGTTATATACCGGAGAACGGGGTTGGTGTTATTATTTTTCTGTCAAACACGAAGTACACACAGATAAAACGTGGTTGACTGACCAAGGCCTGTTGGCAAACAATTCAGAATGCACAACAAAATGTAACAACACTTTGATACCCATTTTTCTACGTTCGTGATCACTTGAAATTAATACTTAAAACATAAGTGTTTAAGGTAGTGACTGAATGTGACCGAGCATGAGGTGAAGCGTGTCATCACTAAGTCCGCTCCCAAAACATGTCCCCTTGGCCCCATCCCCGTCCCACTGCTTGTAGAATGCCTAGATGAACTTCTGCCTGTTATCACTTCTATCATCAACTCTTCTCTTCTCTCTGGCACCTTTCCATCCACATTCAAACAGTCTATTGTCCTCCCCCTTCTCAAGAAACCGTCCCTTGATCCGAACACCCTGAAAAACTACCGTCCTGTCAGCAACCTCTCCTTCCTCTCCAAGATCACTGAAAAACTTGTTCTTTCTCAACTCTCTGACTATCTTCACTCTCACAACCTCTTTCCTACCACACAGTCCGCCTACCGAGCAGGTCACAGCACCGAGACAGCGCTTGTTCGTGTCATGAATGACCTCCTGCGCGCGATGGATGGTGGTAATCTCACCATTCTCACCCTACTCGACCTCTCAGCAGCTTTCGACACAATAGACCATCAGATCCTTCTTGGCCACCTCCATCTCTCTTTCGGACTTTCCGGCACAGCACTCACCTGGTTTCAATCCTATCTCTCGGACAGAACACAGACAGTCTCAGCAGGCAACCACACTTCCAAAACTTCCACCCTTTCACTAGGAGTTCCTCTATGATCTGTCCTCGGGCCAGTCCTTTTCATCCTCTACACCAAACCTCTATCAACTCTCATCAGCCACCACTCAGTTTCCAGTCAAACCTTTGCAGATGACACACAACTCCGGGGGTCTTGCCCCCCGGATAGGCTCGATTCCACCATCCGCCGCGTGCAGAACTGTGTCGACGACGTCAAGCGCTGGATGACCTGCAACAAACTAAAACTAAATGATGACAAAACCGAAGTCCTCCTCATCCACCCTAAAAAACAAGCCTCTCCCTCCTTCTGTTCCTTTTTCTATCTCTGTAGGCAACTCTGACATCAAACTCTCATCCTCTGCTAGAAACCTTGGAGTGACCTTCACAGACACCCTATCCATGGACAAGCACATCACGAACATGTGTAGATCTGCATACACTGAGATCAGAAAAATCAGCAGCATTAGACATCTTCTTTCCTTTGACGCCACCAAAACTCTTGTCTGCTCTCTCATTCTCTCCAAATTTGACTACTGCAACGCTCTACTCACGGGCATTCCCCAGCACCTCACAGACAAACTTCAGAAAGTCCAAAACACAGCAGCTAGACTCATCTTCAGGGCAAAGAAACACGACCACATACAGCCACTTATGCAACAACTCCACTGGCTTCCTATATCTTCCCGCATCATACACAAAACCGCCAACATCTGCTTCAACTCTTTCACTGATCCTGTCTATCTTTCTGAACTCTTGCATCCTTACACTCCATCCAGACAGCTTCGCTCATCCACTGACAGCAGAATACTTTCCATCCCACGCACCAAAACCAAAACCACTGGCGACCGTTCTTTCTCCTTTTCCGCTCCCACTCTCTGGAATCAACTTCCCCACCCCATCCGTCACTGTAAAACCTCTTCCACTTTCAAAAAGTCCCTTAAAACCCACCTGTTCAAGTCTGCTTACAACACCTGAAGCACACGCCTGCCTCATAATATGAATTTATCTGACAGCATTTCAATAACCTCACAAGTTAAATATTTTTTATTGGGTAGTCTCACATTATTAACACTATATATATGTACTACTGTTGTTTGTAAAATATGTTTTAAACGCTTACTTAATTCTTTTTATGTATTTAAATATTTGTTGAATTTATTGTGTGTGTGTGTGTATGTATGTATGTGTGTGTGTGTGTGTGTGTGTGTGTGTGTGTGTGTGTGTGTGTGTGAGTGCATGTGTGTGTGTGTGTGTGTGTGTGTGTGTGTGTGTGTGTGTGTGTGTTTAAGTGTGTATGTGTGCTTGTGTGAGGTTGGGTGTGTGTCAAAATGTGTTGTGCAATTAGGCATGAACATCTTTTTAGATTTGTTGTTAAAAATTACAGCTTTGTATTCCATGTTTATTATCTTTTACGAAGTAATTAGAGGTAATTAGTCTTTTTTGTTTTTTATGTGTTCGACCTTCTTATTATTATGGAGTTTTATGCACTGCCTTTTATAGTTAACTGAATTTTTGAATTTGAAATAGTCCATTGTAGTCGGTGTAGGCCTTAAGCTTATTTTAATCGTTTGTCCAGTATTTAATTTAATTCTCTATTTTGTTATGGACTCAAATGTTTAGTGTTCTTAGTATGTCTTGCTAGGCTAAGTTCTATTTTATCAGAGTATGTTTGCGTGTGCTTATACCTAGTGATATTGTAAAGCGCATAGTGCTTTTAGTTATGCGCTATAGAAATCTCCTTAATACATAAATAAATAAATAAATAAATGTATGTGAAGGAAAACATTTTCAGAAATAAATGCATGATCAAAATAATTGATTTCGGCATCAAAGCGTGTAATATACAATCTTGCAAACGTTTGCTTTAGTAGTGGCAAAGAAGGAATGCGTGTGACATCAAGATATGTCACACGCTTTCCTTCTTTGCCACTACTAAAGCAAACGTGTGCAAGATTGTATGTTACACGCTTTGGAGCATGTGCAAGAACGGATTCAAACTCGAAATCGTCCCTCCAAAAGCCCCAAAATGCACACACGACTTTTATTTCTCCTGCTGTTATCGTTTCTTCTCTTTACAAATTCGTCAATGCTGAGAATACTGAGAACGGCATCCCAGACGACAGTACTGGTTCCATACGCGAATTTAGCTGCCCTTGGAAAGTGGCTCGCTCGGGAGGCCTGTTAGTCTGAAACTAGAAGGACATAGTTCTGAACAAACACGCGGATGCAGACACAGAAAGACGAATGCGATGCTTTAAAAGATACAGACTGTGACGATGACTGTGACGTCATTCACATATACCGAGACGTCATTCATAGTTGTTGTTACCGGCACGGTTGGCCTAGTGGTAAGGCGTCCGCCCCGTGATCGGGAGGTCGTGGGTTCGAACCCCGGCCGGGTTATACCTAAGACTTTAAAATTGGCAATCTAGTGGCTGCTCCGCCTGGCGTTTGGCATTATGGGGTTATTAATAGGACTGGTTGTCAGAATAATTTGACTGGGTGAGACATAAAGCCTGTGCTGCGACTTCTGTATTGTGTGTGGCGCACGTTAAATGTCAAAGCAGCACCGCCCTGATATGGCCCTTCGTGGTCGGCTGGGCGTTAAGCAAACAAACAAACAAACAAATTCATAGTTGTTTGTTTACTTCCGTCAAAAAGTAGATCTCTCCACAATGGTTGCTCCTGTGTTTAGGTTTGTCAAGCTTGAGTACGCAAAACGTGTTTGTTCTCTCCTCTGTTGAAGCTATTAATTAGAAATAACACACAGTAAACACCAAGTTCCAAAGAATTTCGGGCCACGCCCTTCTTCAGTCAAATGAATGTAAACAAACAATCCTCTGTTGAAGCTGTGAGACATAAATGCTATTCCGACTTGGTCTTGTGACAGAGTTTTCTTCCACACTCGATTAGCTGATGTCTAACTCAGCCTGACGGCTTCGTTAGACAATCAACGTAATCTCGTATGGAAGAAAACGTCTGTCACCCGACCAAGTCTGAATACCAGGTAATGTTATACATCCTTGTTTTAGCAGCCACTCGAGACGATCAATCAACAAAAAACCAAACAAAGAAACAAACATACACATAAAACAAACAAACAAACAAACAAAAACACGAGGGCGGTTCCTGGATTCCATAACACCCATTTTAAATGCAAAACAGTAAAAGAAATAGAATCTGATATTTAAAAAAACCCAGTTATGGCCGCAATCGGATTTCTTCTTTTTGTCAACATATTTACTTTCTCTTGCAGATACGTAATCAAAACCAAACATGCAAATGTGGGGAGGTTCTCTCTCACTCTCACTCAACAGACTGGATGGCGGGGAGGTTCTCTCTCACTCTCACTCAACAGACTGGATGGCGGGGAGGTTCTCTCTCACTCTCACTCAACAGACTGGATGGCGGGGAGGTTCTCTCTCACTCTCACTCAACAGACTGGATGGCGGGGAGGTTCTCTCTCACTCTCACTCAACAGACTGGATGGCGGGGAGGTTCTCTCTCACTCTCACTCAACAGACTGGATGGCGGGGAGGTTCTCTCTCACTCTCACTCAACAGACTGGATGGCGGGGAGGTTCTCTCTCACTCTCACTCAACAGACTGGATGGCGGGGAGGTTCTCTCTCACTCTCACTCAACAGACTGGATGGCGGGGAGGTTCTCTCTCACTCTCACTCTACAGACTGGATGGCGGGGAGGTTCTCTCTCACTCTCACTCAACAGACTGGATGGCGGGGAGGTTCTCTCTCACTCTCACTCAACAGACTGGATGGCGGGGAGGTTCTCTCTCACTCTCACTCAACAGACTGGATGGCGGGGTTCATTGTGTTATCATAAAACCCCACGTGGAACAAGCACGCAATGACCTGAAAACATAATACAAAAATTGTATTAAGTTTCAGGAAACAAGTCATAAAATAGGCAATAAAATCAAAGTAATGTTGTAAACAACAAGAGCGGAATTATTTACATAATTATTCACAATACCATAAGTATCAGAGCAAAGAGTGCCACAACACAACATACCGTAGTCCTAAAAACAACATGAACAAACCATGACTAGGGAGTTAAATGCAAATTATACAAGTAAGTTCAAGTCGCTATCAGAGTGTCTAGCACAACAGAACACCAGCTTAAAGAAAGTCAACGTGTACAGTGCAAACTCTCAATCTCATTCCTCATAACATCACCGACAAGTTACTTTATGCCAGGATCAACAAGGGACTGTTGGGTATGGGTTGTAATCAAATACTCTAGCGCCTAATCGGTGAACAAACAATGACCAACCAAACAAACAAGAACAACAACAAATAAACAGTGCAACAACTAACCATACAAATAACGACAAAATAAACAAGTAAACAAACAAATAAACTGACAGTTAAAAAAACAAACAAACAACAACGCATAATGACACAAAAGGATTCTAGTATAAAGAATACCAAAGACCTACAATATATATATATATACATAATAACCAAAGTCCTGAATGGACTAAGTCAGTAAGTGGCACTATGTACTGACCAACTGTACATCAGTTTCCTACTACAACAAGGGAGGTAACAATTGAGGGTAATCTTATTCAAAGCACAAAACTGGTGGGAGATGGGAACACACACAGAAATACAACACAGGCACACGACAAACACACAACTAGGATAACCGAACAGATAAACAACCAAACACACAAAACACAGGGGCATAGTTAGGTTACAAGCATCAGCATTGCAACAGAAATTAGGTCAGTAGTGCCACATCAAATACAGTTCTGGCAGCTAGGCTATGTATTTGGCCTACATTCAATATACATGTATCCAAAGTTTGCAAGGACTGACTCAATTCTATCAACCTGAACTGAGAACAACTCAAATCCTAGCCTGAGACAAGAAGAATAAACTGGCAACCAGAAGAATAACATCTATGGGGAGAGAGAGAGAGAGAGAGAGAGAGAGAGAGAGAGAGAGAGAGAGAGAGAGAGAGAGAGAGAGAGAGAGAGAGAGAGAGAGAGAGAGAAACACAACAAATAGAATATAAAAAATGACAAGGATGTTCTGGGACAACAATAAGAACTCATACCACAATTCAATCAATGCACTGATTCGATGGAGCGAGCGTCTTAAAACCGATAACCATAACCTTCAGGTTCCACATTATTTCATCTCATTATCTGTTCCTGACATGGATCTCTTTATGACCAGCTAACAGCTCTTTTGAATCACGAACATTCGACCTGGACACAATCATTTGTCGTAGTAAGCGTAGACATCCGGTCTGCTCCCCGCCTAATGGCCGATGTCTTCCGTCTTCGGGGGACTACGTGGGTTTAAATTTGGAGTGGTCCTTCTCCTAGGGGAGTTTCCTTGCAGGGATAGTGAGCCTCCTCTGCCCTCGTTTTAATTTTGGAGTGATCTTCTCCTAGGACAGCTGCCTTCCAGGGTTGACGAGCCTGTCCTGCCCGGCTATTTAACCCATAGTTGGGGGTTGGTTCGTGGGCACCAGGGCGTATCCACACGCCGGTGGGCCTGCATGCCACACGTCTAGGGGCCAACCTCCTCCGAGTCCTTGTAGTTCAGCCTGGGGCCTTTCGGTACCCAGTTCACGCCTGTCGCCACGATGGAGGCACTACAAAGGGCTTGCTGTGGAGAGGTTATGTACTGGCAGGAGAGACTGACGCAAGCTGCTCTCTTTTCGCGTTGTCCTGAAAAGGACGGTGCTAGCCAGCGGTGAGGGCTGAAAGCGAGAGGTGACAAGCACAAAACACTTCGCCAACACACTAGACACATCACACAACCATTTGACAGGCGCTCTTTTGAATAAAAGCAGCTTCTCTCAGTAGTGCTTCCAAGTGAATCGTAAATTTAGAAAAGGCACAACTCTTGATGAGTTACATCATACTCTTGATTGACACAGTTAACCGGCTCAGAAAGAAACCAATATTATTATATCAACATACCCCATGATGCGTCTGTAATTCGGCCGATTTACACGAACTTGCCAATGCTAAACAAAATTCACCAAGCATCTTTACTGAAAGCTTGGCATCCAAAACTAACTGCTCAATAGACCATAAAGTCGCTAGGAAACATCGTTTAGTCTACAGCTTGATCTGACAGACTATGACGTAATAGCTAGACATCCAGACGTAACCTCAGCTATCAGTGAAAGACAAATACTCCATCATTTCAGTCATCAACAAAACACAGCAGTAATACAATCATGATCAAGTCACAATCAATGGCATAGTAACAAAACCAGAAAATCATCGTTTACTTACAGTGAAATCAACCCTTCTCTGCCAACATCAACACAGGTTCAAACACAAATTGAATAGGCTACATGGAGCAAAGTCTCTTTTCCTAGATACACTGAGTGGGCAAAATGCCTCTTTTCCTGGAGCTATCACGATACTCTGAAGCAAAGCTAGATCACAGCGAGCGGTCAGCGGTCAGTGGAGTCGAACGATGAACTGAATACTGATGCTGGTACCCGAGGCTATTTATACTGTTCGCACGGACTACTCTGAAAGCGGCTCTTGGATACTCCCCGATTGGGTGTCTGCAACCGTATGCTAGCCAAATCTGTGTTTGTTTAGAAACTTTGACAGCTGATAACTTTACGGAAACTGCATACATTAGAAATTGGTTTGTTGCTATAAAACCAGCATGAAAAATACTTTTAAACCATGTTATAAGATATAACTTCGGAAGTCCAGACCAAAAGGTAATTATGATTAATTACTCAGAATTAAGTGTTACTGTTTGTGTATGTGTATGTGTGTGTGTGTGTGTGTGTGTGTGTGTGTGTGTTTGTGTGTGTGTGTGTGTGTGTGTGTGTGTGCATGAGTCTGTACTCGTGTGTGTGTGTGTGTAAGAAAGAAAGAGAGAGATCGAGGGAGTGAGGGAGAGAGAGTGTGTGTGTGTGTGTGTGTGTGTGTGTGTGTGTGTGTGTGTGTGTGTGTGTGTGTGTGTGTGTGTGTGTGTGTGTGTGTGTGTGTGTGTGTGTGTGTGTGTGTGTGTGTGTGTGTGTGTGTGTGTGTGAATGTCTGAAGAGTACTCGGGTCCAGCGCGAGCGTTTTTTATTTACTTGATCCAAACATTAATTAATGCACTTTAACTCAAAAAGTATCTTAAGTGAATAAGAAATGAAGTGCACTAAGTTAGATTTACGAAAAAGTTACAATTATGGAGATAATAAAGGAATTCCACACGTCACCTACTGGGCGCTAAAACTCACATAGCGTCGAAGGTTTGGGGTCGAAGCTGATCGAACATTGAAACAATTTAAGGACCAACAGGGCCTTAAAAAGTACGTAAGCATGAACATACAGCAACATAATATATATATCCATGCATTATTAACATCTAAAAGTAATATAAAGCCTTAGATTACATAAAATATCTCGTGCACTCAATCAATCTGAAAATAGATTTTATGCGGGATAAAAACATGGCCGCCGCTCAGATGTAAATAAGCTGTTCGTGTCGTCTGCTAAGGCGCAGAAAGTTTGTAAAGGCAAAAGTCTAGGGCACTAAAAGTGCACATTGTCACACAAACACGGGTACATACGAATGTAGACTAACATTAATGTTGCGGTGAGTACGCAAAACGTGTTTGTTCTCTCCTCTGTTGAAGCTGTGAGACATAATGATAAATGCTATTCCGACTTGGTCGTGTGACTGAGTTTTCTTGCACACTCGATTAGCAGATGTCTAACTCAGCCTGACGGCTTCGTTAGACAATCAACGTAATCTCGTGTGGAAGAAAACGTCTGTCACACGCCCAAGTCTGAATAGCAGGTAATGTCACTTCACATCTGAAGCCGTTTAGTTCTGTAAAGGATTAACAATAACAAAGCCCATGAGGACCACCAATCAAAACTCAAAGAAGATACAGAGTGTGGGTTGATGGGGACTATGTATAAATACTGCAGGCAATGAAGACCCGGCACATCGCTTCAGCCGCTCTACAGATTCCATTCCGCCATTTTGATTCTACAGAACGCGAACAGCAAGCTTCCAAGGTAAGGAATCATATCTCTGTCTTCACGCTATCTGTCTGTTTCTGTCTGTCTGTTTCTCTGTCGGTCTGTTTCTCTGTCTGTCTGTTTGTTTCTCTGTCGCTCTGTTTCTCTGTCTGTTTCTCTGTCTGTCTGTTTCTCTGTCTGTCTGTTTCTCTGTCTGTCTGTTTCTCTGTCTGTCTGTTTCTCTGTCTGTCTGTTTCTCTGTCTGTCTACTTCTCTGTCTGTCTGTTTCTCTGTCGGTCTGTTTCTCTGTCTGTCTGTTTCTCTGTCTGTCTGTTTCTCTGTCTGTCTGTTTCTTTGTTCGTCTGTTTCTCTGTCTGTCTGTTTCTCTGTCTGTCTGTTTCTCTGTCTGTCTGTTTCTCTGTCTGTTTCTCTGTCTGTCTGTTTCTCTGTCTGTCTGTTTCTCTGTCTGTCTGTTTCTTTGTTCGTCTGTTTGTCTGTTTGTCTGTTTCTCTGTCTGTCTGTTTCTCTGTCTGTCTGTTTTTCTGTCTGTGTGTTTCTTTGTCCGTCTGTTTCTCTGTCTGTCTGCTTCTCTGTCTGTCTGTTTCTCTGTCGGTGTGTTTCTCTGTCTGTCTGTTTCTCTGTCTGTCTGTTTCTCTCTCTGTCTGTTTCTCTCTCTGTCTGCTTCTCTGTCTGTCTGTTTCTCTGTCTGTCTGTTTCTTTGTTCCTCTGTTTCTCTGTCTGTCTGTTTCTCTGTCTGTCTGTTTCTCTGTCTGTCTGTTTCTCTGTCTGTCTGTTTCTCTGTCTGTCTGTTTCTCTGTCTGTCTGTTTCTCTGTCTGTCTGTTTCTTCCTCTGTTTCTCTGTCTGTCTGTTTCTCTGTCTGTCTGTTTCTCTGTCTGTCTGTTTCTCTCTCTGTCTGTTTTTCTGTCTGTCTGTTTCTCTGTCGGTCTGTTTCTCTGTCAGTCTGTTTCTCTGTCGGTCTGTTTCTCTGTCGGTCTGTTTCTCTGTTTTTCTGTCTGTCTGTTTCTCTGTCTGTCTGTTTCTCTGTCTGTCTGTTTCTCTGTCTGTCTGTTTCTCTGTCTGTCTGTTTCTCTGTCTGTCTGTTTCTTTGTCCGTCTGTTTCTCTGTCGGTCTCTTTCTCTGTCGGTCTGTTTCCCTGTCTGTCTGTTTCTCTGTCTGTCTGCTTCTCTGTCTGTCTGCTTCTCTGTCGGTCTGTTTCTCCGTCTGTCTGTTTCTCTGTCTGTCTGTTTCTCTGTCGGTCTGTTTCTTTGTCCGTCTGTTTCTCTGTCGGTCTGCTTCTCTGTCTGTCTGTTTCTCTGTCTGTCTGTTTCTCTGTCGGTCTGTTTCTTTGTCCGTCTGTTTCTCTGTCTGTCTGCTTCTCTGTCTGTCTGTTTCTCTGTCTGTCTGTTTCTCTGTCGGTCTGTCTCTTTGTCCGTCTGTTTCTCTGTCTGTCTGCTTCTCTGTCGGTGTGTTTCTCTGTCGGTCTGTTTCTCTGTTGGTCTGTTTCTCTGTTTGTCTGTCTGTCTGTTTCTCTGTCTGTCTGTGTCTCTGTCTGTCTGTTTCTCTGTCTGTCTGTTTCTCTGGCTGTCTGTTTCTCTGTCTGTCTGTTTCTCTGTCTGTTTCTCTGACTGTCTGTTTCTCTGTCTGTCTGTTTCTCTGTCTCTCTGTTTCTCTGTCTGTTTCTCTGTCTGTCTGTTTCTCTGTCTGTCTGCTTCTCTGTCCGTCTGTTTCTCTGTCTGTCTGCTTCTCTGTCTGTCTGCTTCTCTGTCTGTCTGTTTCTCTGTCTGTCTGTTTCTCTGTCTGTGTGTTTCTTTGTCCGTCTGTTTCTCTGTCTGTCTTTTTCTTTGCCTGTTTTTCTGTCTGTATCTCTGTCTCTCTGTCTGTCTCTATGTCGTCTATATGTCTCTCTGTCTGTCTGTTTCTCTGTCTGTCTGTTTCTCTGTCTGTCTGTTTCTCTGTCTGTCTGTTTCTCTGTCTGTCTGTTTCTCTGTCTGTCTGTTTCTCTGTCGGTCTGTTTCTCTGTCTGTCTGTTTCTCTGTCTGTCTGTTTCTCTGTCTGTTTCTCTCTCTGTCTGTCTGTTTCTCTGTCTGTCTCTTTCTCTGTCTGTCTGTTTCTCTGTCTGTCTGCTTCTCTGTCTGTCTGCTTCTCTGTCGGTGTGCTTCTCTGTCGGTGTGTTTCTCTGTCTGTCTGTTTCTCTGTCTGTCTGTTTCTCTGTCTGTCTGTTTCTCTGTCGGTCTGTTTCTCTGTCAGTCTGCTTCTCTGTCTGTCTGCTTCTCTGTCAGTGTGTTTCTTTGTCTGTCTGTTTCTCTGTCTGTCTGTTTCTCTGTCTGTCTGTTTCTCTGTCTGTCTGTTTCTCTGTCTGTCTGTTTCTCTGTCTATCTGTTTCTCTGTCTGTCTGTTTCTCTGTCTGTCTGCTTCTCTGTCTGTCTGTTTTTTGTTTGTCTGTTTCTCTGTCTGTCTGTTTCTCTGTCTGTCTGTTTCTCTGTATGTCTGTTTCTCTGTCTGTCTGTTTCTCTGTCTGTCTTTTTCTTTGCCTGTTTTTCTGTCTGTATCTCTGTCTCTCTGTCTGTCTCTATGTCGTCTATATGTCTCTCTGTCTGTCTGTTTCTCTGTCTGTCTGTTTCTCTGTCTGTCTGTTTCTCTGTCTGTCTGTTTCTCTGTCTGTCTGTTTCTCTGTCTGTCTGTTTCTCTGTCGGTCTGTTTCTCTGTCTGTCTGTTTCTCTGTCTGTCTGTTTCTCTGTCGGTCTGCTTCTCTGTCTGTCTGTTTCTCTGTCGGTCTGTTTCTCTGTCTGTCTGTTTCTCTGTCTGTCTGTTTCTCTGTCTGTCTGTTTCTCTGTCTGTCTGTTTCTCTGTCTGTCTGCTTCTCTGTCTGTCTGCTTCTCTGTCGGTGTGTTTCTCTGTCGGTCTGTTTCTTTGTCCGTCTGTTTCTCTGTCTGTCTGCTTCTCTGTTGATGAATTTCTCTGTCGGTCTGTTTCTCTGTCGGTCTGTTTCTTTGTTCGTCTGTTTCTCTGTCTAACTGTTTCTCTGTCTGTTTCTCTGTCTGTCTGTATGTTTCTCTGTCTGTTTCTCTGTCTGTCTGTTTCTTTGTTCGTCTGTTTCTCTGTCTGTCTGTTTCTCTGTCTGTTTCTCTGTCTGTCTGTTTCTTTGTTCGTCTGTTTCTCTGTCTGTCTGTTTCTCTGTCTGTTTCTCTGTCTGTCTGTTTCTCTCTCTGTCTGTTTCTTTGTTCATCTGTTTCTCTGTCTGTCTGTTTCTCTGTCTGTCTGCTTCTCTCTCTGTCTGTTTCTCTGTCTGTCTGCTTCTCTGTCTGTCTGTTTTTCTGTCTGTCTGCTTCTCTGTCTGTCTGTTTTTCTGTCTGTCTGTTTCTCTGTCGGTCTGTTTCTTTGTCCGTCTGTTTCTCTGTCTGTCTGCTTCTCTGTCGGTGTGTTTCTCTGTTTGTCTGTCTGTCTGTTTCTCTGTCTGTCTGTTTCTCTGTCTGTCTGTTTCTTTGTTCATCTGTTTCTCTGTCTGTCTGTTTCTCTGTCTGTCTGTTTCTTTGTTCATCTGTTTCTCTCTCTGTCTGCTTCTCTGTCTGTCTGTTATTTTGTTTGTCTGTTTCTCTGTCTGTCTGTATCTCTGTCTGTTTCTCTGTCTGTCTGTTTCTCTGTCTGTCTGTTTCTCTGTCTGTCTGCTTCTCTGTCTGTCTGCTTCTCTGTCGGTCTGTTTCTCTGTCTGTCTGTTTCTTTGTCCGTCTGTTTCTCTGTCTTTCTGCTTCTCTGTCGGTGTGTTTCTCTGTCGGTCTGTTTCTCTGTTTGTCTGTTTGTCTGTTTCTCTGTCTGTCTGTGTCTCTGTCTGTCTGTTTCTCTGTCTGTCTGTTTTCTGTCTGTCTGTTTCTTTGTTCGTCTGTTTCTCTCTCTGTCTGTCTGTTTCTCTGTCTGTCTGTTTCTCTGTCTGTCTGCTTCTCTCTCTGTCTGTTTCTCTGTCTGTCTGCTTCTCTGTCTGTCTGTTTTTCTGTCTGTCTGTTTCTCTGTCGGTCTGTTTCTTTGTCCGTCTGTTTCTCTGTCTGTCTGCTTCTCTGTCGGTGTGTTTCTCTGTTTGTCTGTCTGTCTGTTTCTCTGTCTGTCTGTTTCTCTGTCTGTCTGTTTCTCTGTCTGTCTGTTTCTTTGTTCGTCTGTTTCTCTGTCTGTCTGTTTCTCTGTCTGTCTGTTTCTTTGTTCGTCTGTTTCTCTGTTTGTCTGTTTCTCTGTCTGTCTGTTTCTCTGTCTGTCTGTTTCTCTGTCTGTCTGTTTCTCTCTCTGTCTGCTTCTCTGTCTGTCTGTTTTCTGTCTGTCTGTTTCTCTGTCTGTCTGCTTCTCTGTCTGTCTGTTTCTCTGTCTGTCTGTTTCTCTGTCTGTCTGTTTCTCTGTCTGTCTGTTTCTCTGTCTGTCTCTTTCTCTGTCTGTCTGCTTCTCTGTCTGTCTGTTTCTCTGTCTGTCTGCTTCTCTGTCTGTCTGCTTCTCTGTCTGTCTGCTTCTCTGTCTGTCTGTTTCTCTGTCTGTCTGTTACTCTGTCTGTTTCTCTCTCTGTCTGTCTGTTTCTCTGTCTGTCTGTTTCTCTGTCTGTCTGTTTCTCTGTCTGTCTGTTTTTCTGTCTGTCTCTTTCTCTGTCTGTCTGCTTCTCTGTCAGTCTGTTTCTCTGTCTGTCTGTTTCTCTGTCTGTCTGCTTCTCTGTCCGTCTGTTTCTCTGTCTGTCTGTTTCTCTGTCTGTCTGTTTCTCTGTCTGTCTGTTTCTTTGTTCATCTGTTTCTCTGTCTGTCTGTTTCTCTGTCTGTCTGTTTCTCTCTCTGTCTGTTTCTCTGTCTGTCTGTTTTCTGTCTGTCTGTTTCTCTGTCTGTCTGTTTCTCTGTCTGTCTGTTTCTCTGTCAGTCTGTTTCTTTGTTCATCTGTTTCTTTGTTCGTCTGTTTCTCTGTCTGTCTGTTTCTCTGTCTGTCTGTTTCTCTGTCTGTCTGTTTCTTTGTTCATCTGTTTCTCTGTCTGTCTGTTTCTCTGTCTGTCTGTTTCTCTGTCTGTCTGTTTCTTTGTTCATCTGTTTCTCTCTCTGTCTGCTTCTCTGTCTGTCTGTTTTTCTGTCTGTCTGTTTCTCTGTCGGTCTGTTTCTTTGTCCGTCTGTTTTTCTGTCTGTCTGCTTCTCTGTTGGTGTGTTTCTCTGTTTGTCTGTCTGTCTGTTTCTCTGTCTGTCTGTTTCTCTGTCTGTCTGTTTCTCTCTCTGTCTGCTTCTCTGTCTGTCTGTTTTCTGTCTGTCTGCTTCTCTGTCTGTCTGTTTCTTTGTTCATCTGTTTCTCTGTCTGTCTGTTTCTCTGTCTGTCTGTTTCTTTGTTCATCTGTTTCTCTCTCTGTCTGCTTCTCTGTCTGTCTGTTTCTCTGTCTGTCTGCTTCTCTGTCTGTCTGTTTCTCTGTCTGTCTGTTTCTCTGTCTGTCTGTTTCTCTGTCTGTCTGTTTCTTTGTCTGTCTGTTTCTCTGTCTGTATGTTTCTCTGTCTGTTTCTCTGTCTGTCTGTTTCTTTGTCTGTCTGTTTCTCTGTCTGTCTGCTTCTCTGTCCGTCTGTTTCTCTGTCTGTCTGCTTCTCTGTCTGTCTGCTTCTCTGTCGGTGTGTTTCTCTGTCGGTCTGTTTCTTTGTCCGTCTGTTTCTCTGTCTGTCTGCTTCTCTGTCGGTGTGTTTCTCTGTCGGTCTGTTTCTCTGTTTGTCTGTTTGTCTGTTTCTCTGTCTGTCTGTGTCTCTGTCTGTCTGTTTCTCTGTCTGTCTGTTTTCTGTCTGTCTGTTTCTTTGTTCGTCTGTTTCTCTGTCTGTCTGTTTCTCTGTCTGTCTGTTTCTCTGTCTGTCTGTTTCTTTGTTCGTCTGTTTCTCTGTCTGTCTGTTTCTCTGTCTGTTTCTCTGTCTGTCTGTTTCTCTGTCTGTCTGCTTCTCTGTCTGTCTGTTTTTCTGTCTGTCTGTTTCTCTGTCGGTCTGTTTCTTTGTCCGTCTGTTTCTCTGTCTGTCTGCTTCTCTTTCGGTGTGTTTCTCTGTTTGTCTGTCTGTCTGTTTCTCTGTCTGTCTGTTTCTCTGTCTGTCTGTTTCTCTGTCTGTCTGTTTCTCTGTCTGTCTGCTTCTCTGTCTGTCTGTTTTTTGTTTGTCTGTTTCTGTGTCTGTCTGTTTCTCTGTCTTTTTCTTTGCCTGTTTTTCTGTCTGTATCTCTGTCTCTCTGTCTGTCTCTATGTCGTCTATATGTCTCTCTGTCTGTCTGTTTCTCTGTCTGTCTGCTTCTCTGTCTGTCTGTTTCTCTGTCTGTCTGTTACTCTGTCTTTTTCTCTCTCTGTCTGTCTGTTTCTCTGTCTGTCTGCTTCTCTGTCTGTCTGTTTCTCTGTCTGTCTGTTACTCTGTCTGTTTCTCTCTCTGTCTGTCTGTTTCTCTGTCTGTCTGTTTCTCTGTCTGTCTGTTTCTCTGTCTGTCTGTGTCTCTGTCTGTCTTTTTCTCTGTCTGTCTGTTTCTCTGTCGGTCTGTTTCTCTGTCTGTCTGTTTCTCTGTCTGTCTGTTTCTCTGTCTGTCTGTTTCTTTGTTCGTCTGTTTGTCTGTTTGTCTGTTTCTCTGTCTGTCTGTTATTTTGTTCGTCTGTTTCTCTGTCTGTCTGTTTCTCTGTCTGTCTGCTTCTCTGTCTGTCTGTTCTCTGTCTGTCTGTTTCTCTGTCTGTCTGTTTCTCTGTCTGTCTGTTTCTCTGTCTGTCTGTTTCTCTGTCTGTCTGTTTCTCTGTCTGTCTGTTTCTCTGTCTGTCTGTTTCTCTGTCTGTCTGCTTCTCTGTCTGTCTGTTTCCCTGTCTGTCTGCTTTTCTGTCTGTCTGTTTCTCTGTCTGTCTGTTTCTCTGTCTGTCTGTTTCTCTGTCTGTCTGTTTCTCTGTCTGTCTGTTTCTCTCTCTGTCTGTCTGTTTCTCTGTCTGTCTGTTTCTCTGTCTGTCTGTTTCTCTGTCTGTCTGTTTCTCTGTCTGTCTGCTTCTCTGTCTGTCTGCTTCTCTGTCTGTCTGCTTCTCTGTCGGTGTGCTTCTCTGTCGGTGTGTTTCTCTGTCTGTCTGTTTCTCTGTCGGTCTGTTTCTCTGTCAGTCTGCTTCTCTGTCTGTCTGCTTCTCTGTCTGTCTGCTTCTCTGTCAGTGTGTTTCTCTGTCTGTCTGTTTCTCTGTCTGTCTGTTTCTCTGTCTGTCTGTTTCTCTGTCTGTCTGTTTCTCTGTCTGTCTGTTTCTCTGTCTGTCTGTTTCTCTGTCTGTTTGTTTCTCTGTCTTTTTCTTTGCCTGTTTTTCTGTCTGTATCTCTGTCTGTCTGTTTCTCTGTCTGTCTGTTTCTCTGTCTGTCTGCTTCTCTGTCTGTCTGTTTTTTGTTTGTCTGTTTCTGTGTCTGTCTGTTTCTCTGTCTTTTTCTTTGCCTGTTTTTCTGTCTGTATCTCTGTCTCTCTGTCTGTCTCTATGTCGTCTATATGTCTCTCTGTCTGTCTGTTTCTCTGTCTGTCTGTTTCTCTGTCTGTCTGTTTCTCTGTCTGTCTGTTTATCTGTCTGTCTGTTTCTCTGTGTGTCTGCTTCTCTGTCTGTCTGCTTCTCTGTCTGTCTGCTTCTCTGTCGGTGTGTTTCTCTGTCTGTCTGTTTCTCTGTCTGTCTCTTTCTCTGTCTGTCTGTTTCTCTGTCTGTCTGTTTCTCTGTCTGTCTGTTTCTCTGTCTGTCTGTTTCTCTGTCTGTCTGTTTCTCTGTCTGTCTGCTTCTCTGTCTGTCTGTTTTTCTGTCTGTCTGTTTCTCTGTCGGTCTGTTTCTTTGTCCGTCTGTTTCTCTGTCTGTCTGCTTCTCTGTCGGTGTGTTTCTCTGTTTGTCTGTCTGTCTGTTTCTCTGTCTGTCTGTTTCTCTGTCTGTCTGTTTCTCTCTCTGTCTGCTTCTCTGTCTGTCTGTTTCTTTGTTCGTCTGTTTCTCTGTCTGTCTGTTTCTCTGTCTGTCTGTTTCTTTGTTCGTCTGTTTCTCTGTTTGTCTGTTTCTCTGTCTGTCTGTTATTTTGTTCGTCTGTTTCTCTGTCTGTCTGTTTCTCTCTCTGTCTGCTTCTCTGTCTGTCTGTTCTCTGTCTGTCTGTTTCTCTGTCTGTCTGTTTCTCTGTCTGTCTGTTTCTCTGTCTGTCTGTTTCTCTGTCTGTTTCTCTCTCTGTCTGTCTGTTTCTCTGTCTGTCTCTTTCTCTGTCTGTCTGTTTCTCTGTCTGTCTTTTTCTCTGTCTGTCTTTTTCTCTGTCTGTCTGCTTCTCTGTCGGTGTGCTTCTCTGTCGGTGTGTTTCTCTGTCTGTCTGTTTCTCTGTCGGTCTGTTTCTCTGTCAGTCTGCTTCTCTGTCTGTCTGCTTCTCTGTCAGTCTGTTTCTCTGTCTGTCTGTTTCTCTGTCTGTCTGCTTCTCTGTCCGTCTGTTTCTCTGTCTGTCTGTTTCTCTGTCTGTCTGTTTCTCTGTCTGTCTGTTTCTCTGTCTGTCTGTTTCTCTGTCTGTCTGCTTCTCTGTCTGTCTGTTTTTTGTTTGTCTGTTTCTCTGTCTGTCTGTTTCTCTGTATGTCTGTTTCTCTGTCTGTCTGTTTCTCTGTCTGTCTTTTTCTTTGCCTGTTTTTCTGTCTGTATCTCTGTCTCTCTGTCTGTCTCTATGTCGTCTATATGTCTCTCTGTCTGTCTGTTTCTCTGTCTGTCTGTTTCTCTGTCTGTCTGGTTCTCTGTCTGTCTGTTTCTCTGTCTGTCTGTTTCTCTGTCTGTCTGTTTCTCTGTCGGTCTGTTTCTCTGTCTGTCTGTTTCTCTGTCTGTCTGTTTCTCTGTCTGTCTGTTTCTTTGTCTGTTTCTCTCTCTGTCTGTCTGTTTCTCTGTCTGTCTGTTTCTCTCTCTGTCTGTCTGTTTCTCTGTCTGTCTGTTTCTCTGTCTGTCTCTTTCTCTGTCTGTCTGTTTCTCTGTCTGTCTTTTTCTCTGTCTGTCTGCTTCTCTGTCTGTCTGCTTCTCTGTCTGTCTGCTTCTCTGTCTGTCTGCTTCTCTGTCGGTGTGTTTCTCTGTCTGTCTGTTTCTCTGTCTGTCTGTTTCTTTGTCTGTCTGTTTCTCTGTCGGTGTGTTTCTCTGTCGGTCTGTTTCTCTGTTTGTCTGTTTGTCTGTTTCTCTGTCTGTCTGTTTCTCTGTCTGTCTGTTTCTCTGTCTGTCTGTTTTTCTGTCTGTCTGTTTCTCTGTCTGTTTCTCTGTGGGTGTGTTTCTCTGTCGGTCTGTTTCTCTGTCTGTCTGTTTCTCTGTTGGTCTGTTTCTCTGTCTGTCTGTTTCTCTGTCTGTTTCTCTGTGGGTGTGCTACTCTGTCTGTCTGTTTCTCTGTCTGTCTGTTTCTCTGTCTGTCTGTTTCTCTGTCTGTCTGTTTCTCTGTCTGTCTGTTTCTCTGTCTGTCTGTTTCTCTGTCGGTCTGTTTCTCTGTCTGTCTGTTTCTCTGTCTGTCTGTTTCTCTGTCTGTCTGTTTCTTTGTCTGTTTCTCTCTCTGTCTGTCTGTTTCTCTGTCTGTCTGTTTCTCTCTCTGTCTGTCTGTTTCTCTGTCTGTCTGTTTCTCTGTCTGTCTCTTTCTCTGTCTGTCTGTTTCTCTGTCTGTCTTTTTCTCTGTCTGTCTGCTTCTCTGTCTGTCTGCTTCTCTGTCTGTCTGTTTCTCTGTCTGTCTGTTTCTCTGTCTGTCTGTTTCTCTGTCTGTCTGTTTCTCTGTCTGTCTGTTTCTCTGTCTGTCTGTTTCTCTGTCTGTCTGTTTTTCTGTCTGTCTGTTTCTCTGTCTGTTTCTCTGTGGGTGTGTTTCTCTGTCGGTCTGTTTCTCTGTCTGTCTTTTTCTCTGTTGGTCTGTTTCTCTGTCTGTCTGTTTCTCTGTCTGTTTCTCTCTCTGTCTGTCTGTTTCTCTGTCTGTCTGTTTCTCTGTCTGTCTGTTTCTCTGTCTGTCTGTTTCTCTGTCTGTCTGTTTCTCTGTCTGTCTGTTTCTCTGTCTGTCTGTTTCTCTGTCTGTCTTTTTCTCTGTTGGTCTGTTTCTCTGTCTGTCTGTTTCTCTGTCTGTTTCTCTGTGGGTGTGTTACTCTGTCTGTCTGTT
>NW_027126660.1:42379-54879 GCF_037325665.1 Littorina saxatilis | reverse complement strand
CCTGGGATCGAACTCACGCTGACAGCAGCCAACTGAATACAAATCCAGCGCGCTACCAACTGAGCTATATCCCCGCCCCATTATATTATATTATTATATTATGATTAACATGCTGTTTGTGTTGATCTAGTTTAGTTTGTCGAATGACAGCCCCAGACATAGATATTATGATTAACATGCTGTGTTTATTGATCTAGTTTGTCGAATGACAGCCCCAGACATAGATATTATGATTACCATGCTGTGTCTGGTGATCTAGTTTGTCCTATGACAGCCCCAGACATAGATATTATGATTAATATGCTGTTTGTGTTGATCTAGTTTGTCCTATGACAGCCCCAGACATAGATATTATGATTAACATCTTGTTTGTGTTGATCTAGTTTGTCCAATGACAGCCCCAGACAAAGATATTATGATTAACATGCTGTTTCTGGTGATCTAGTTTGTCCTATGACAGCCCCAGACATAAATATTATGATTTACATGCTGTGTCTGGTGATCTAGTTTGTCGAATGACAGCCCCAGACATAGATATTATGATTAACATGCTGTGTCTATTGATCTAGTTTGTCCTATGACAGCCCCAGACATAGATATTATGATTAACATGCTGTGTCTGTTGATCTAGTTTGTCCTGTGACAGCCCCAGACATAGATATTATGATTAACATGCTGTTTGTGTTGATCTAGTTTAGTTTGTCGAATGACAGCCCCAGATATAGATATTATGATTAACATGCTGTGTCTATTGATCTAGTTTGTCCTATGACAGCCCCAGACATAGATATTATGATTAACATGCTGTTTCTGTTGATCTAGTTTGTCGAATGACAGCCCCAGACATAGATATTATGATTAACATGCTGTTTCTGTTGATCTAGTTTGTCGAATGACAGCCCCAGGCATAGATATTATGATTAACATGCTGTGTCTATTGATCTAGTTTGTCCTATGACAGCCCCAGGCATAGATATTATGATTAACATGCTGTGTCTATTGATCTAGTTTGTCCTATGACAGCCCCAGGCATAGATATTATGATTAACATGCTGTGTCTATTGATCTAGTTTGTCCTATGACAGCCCCAGACATAGATATTATGATTAACATGCTGTGTCTATTGATCTAGTTTGTCCTATGACAGCCCCAGACATAGATATTATGATTAACATGCTGTGTCTGTTGATCTAGTTTGTCCTATGACAGCCCCAGACATAGATATTATGATTAACATGCTGTGTCTGGTGATCTAGTTTGTCCTATGACAGCCCCAGACATAGATATTATGATTAACATGCTGTGTCTATTGATCTAGTTTGTCCTATGACAGCCCCAGACATAGATATTATGATTAACATGCTGTGTCTGGTGATCTAGTTTGTCCTATGACAGCCCCAGACATAGATATTATGATTAACATGCTGTGTCTATTGATCTAGTTTGTCCTATGACAGCCCCAGACATAGATATTATGATTAACATGCTGTGTCTGGTGATCTAGTTTGTCCAATGACAGCCCCAGACATAGATATTATGATTAACATGCTGTGTCTGGTGATCTAGTTTGTCCAATGACAGCCCCAGACATAGATATTATGATTAACATGCTGTGTCTGTCGCACTTTTAACTCAAAGCCATGACGTTCCCTACACAAGGCTTTGATAACGAACGGATAAGGGGCGTAACTCCTTAGTCATATTACAGTTGAAAATTCAAAGCGGGTCGGCTTCACTCAATTTCTTGGTATCAGAGGCTTGACATAAATTAGAAAAACAAATGGTTGGACCCATCATGGACCAACTAAAACGCTGTAGGGCAGAATTAATATTTTGATGGTATTTTTGAACGTTCTCATCGTCACTGCAGGAAGTGGAAAGTAAAAAAGTGAAAGTAAGATTTGTTGCAATGCGTCTGTGTGGTTGGTTGAGAAATTTGATCGGCCTATTATTATTATTCTATGTTATCACATGTAAAAAATGCGAAACCCTCTACAACACAAATTGAAAAAGTTGACGTTTGTTTACACCCTTTTTGAGACAACCAAAATGCGTTTCGAGGCATTCAAAGATGCAAAGATGTTCGTTGTTGATACAAAGGGACTTGACTCTCACTTTCTGCACGCTGAGAACGCCACTTCCTGCAATGACGCTGAGAACGTTCAAAAATACCATCAACATATTAATTCTGCCCTACAGCGTTTTAGTTGGTCCATGATGGGTCCAACCATTTGTTTTCCTAATTTATGTCAAGCCTCTGATGCCAAGAAATTGAGTGAAGCCGACCCGCTTTGAATTTTCAACTGTAATATGACTAAGGAGTTACGCCCCTTATCTGTTCGTTATCAAAACCTTGTGTAGGGAACGTCATAGCTTTGACTTGAAAGTGTGTCTGTCATTCTTCCCTTATTCAAACAATTATACGGTGCTTTGACTTATACGGTGCTTTGAATTATACGGTGCTTTGAATTATACGGTGCTTTGAATTATACGGTGCTTTGAATTATACGGTACTTATGCGCTAGCATGGTTACTCACAGTTAGACAATGATATGACGTTTGTTGACAGACGAGGTGTGTGTTTTTGTGTGTGTTTGTGAACACGAGTTCCGTTTTGATGATACATGGTTTGGGGCCCCAGCACGTTGTTGCAATCAAAGCTGGCATGTGAAAGCAACTTTCTGTGTTTTGAGTTCATAAAATGTTGGGATAAATATGTCAGGTTTGAGTTCTGTAGGTTCCTCTCGGTATTCCACTCCCTCGGTTTTCAGTTGTAAATATTAAGCTTAGTGATCAAATGTGGAAGCTTACGTTGGGTCAAAGGTCACAGAAGATTTGTGTCGTGCAGCGAAGGAAATAATTGCGATCTTGTTTCCGACTCATTGCCTCTTTGTTTTTCATTGGACCTGTCAGTCTGCTTGCTCGGCTTTGTTAGATGTTTGCATATCTTGTTGCTATGTTCTTTGCTTTTATTATTATTTCTTATTTGCGCTTCGTTTATCGATACAACGTCTTGTGCACGGGTCAACATTTGTGTGTCAGGGGTCAATTGGTTTGACTTGAACTTGACGTTTGTGTTTCTCTGAACGTCTGTGTATTGAAACACATATAAAGGCACTCCATGACTTTGTAAGAAGACAAAACATATCGCTAGGTTTCATTTGTTTGTGATGAATTTATGACCTTTCATGAAGTAGTTTTGGTTTTTGGTTTACTTTTGCCAGTTTGCCAGTTCGTTTTTGGAACTTTGCAAAGCAGTGTCGTCGGTTTAGGTCTGGGGAAACGCCAATGAAAAGAGCCGAAGAATCCCCGAGCGTTTCTATTGGGTTTGCTTTTGATTATCCATGTATAACCTGCTTCCTGCAACTATGGTAACCGGGGATTTATTGCATGAGATTTATTTCCCAGGTGTTTGTGAATGAAAACTGGTGAAAATGATGACAATGAGTTTTGTTACCCAGCTAGTTGAATGAAAACTCGTGAACATTACGACGATATGGTTATATCGTACTGCCTTGCGCTGTTTTCTGTTTTTGATATACATTTTGTTGGCAGACCATCTATTTCGCATTTTCGCCTTATTACTGGGTGTCAAATGTGTGATGAGGAATTGCTCCGTTTTTATGTTTTTATTTACCTTCTTCGCATGTTTGTAATTTTGTGTGTGCTTGGTTATGATGCGTTTGACCTAACGACGTCATCACTACGTCACCAGGTGGAGATGACGTGCTGGATCAGGCAGAGTACATCGAGTTCCTGGCTGATCTGCGTAAGTTGCATCATAACATTTAACTAAGTTTTGACTAAATGTTTTAACATAGCCTGGGCATCGAGACGATTGTCGTGGTGTGTGTGTGTGTGTGTGTGTGTGTGTGTGTGTGTGTGTGTGTGTGTGTGTGTGTGTGTGTGTGTGTGTGTGTGTGTGTGTGTGTGTGTGTGTGTTAATGCATTCTCGGCGATGACTGCTTTGTGGTGTTGATCTTTTAGTTTGATACTGACTGACTAAATGGTTTTTTTATATCGCTTCATGCTGTCTGTCTGTCTGTCTGTCTGTCTGTCTGTCTGTCTGTCTGTCTGTCTGTTTGTCTGTCTGTCACTTCCTCTGTCTTTCTTTCTGTCTGTTTGTCTGTCATCTCACTCTCTCTCGGTCTCTTTCTCTCTCTCTTTATTGAAAATACTGACATCCATCAAACAGATTGTCATTTGATTTCCACAGAGGTGCTCAACCATTGCATTAAAAAGGCCGCCAAGGATGCAGACAATGAGTCCTGATCAAGTGTGTCTGTGAACACCATTGTCTGACAGTCTAAAATGTCACAGCATCACCAATGACCGATTTGAAAACAATAAAATGTTGGAACTGATTCAGTGAATGTCTTCGGCCTTTTAGTGCGTGTGTGTGTGTATGTGTGCTTATGTGAGTGTTTGTTTGTGTGTGTGTGTGTGTGTGTGTGTGTGTGTGTGTGTGTGTGTGTGTGTGTGTGTATGTGAGTGTGTGTGTGTGAATGCCCCTGCTAAGGAGCCTTCTGTGTATTTAGATTCTTTTTGTTTTGCTTGTGTTTTTGTCATGCTTCTAGCTTGACTCGCATGCGACTTTCCGTGGTGGTGGCTTCCCCTTTTTCTGATCTCCTTCTCACCTCTTTTCTTTCACTTTTCTTTCCTTATTTCACTGTTGCACCTTTTTGTTCCCATCTTGCAGCCACCTCTGTAGGTTCGCGTGCGGGTCTAGCTTGCTCTTTATCTTTTAGTTTTCTTTATTAAGTATGAACGTCCTGGTACGACCTTTGTTTTTGTTTTACTGATGTTAAATATTGTAACGAACAAATTTATAAACGAGAGTGTGGCCGGCGTTTTTCTGATATTAATTTCATGTGCCTGTATGGCTCACGCTGGACACCATGCTAGCCTATGGAGATTTTCCCCGGAGAGCACGGGACGCATGCTTTGTAACAGTAAAAACCGTAGTAACGCGCAGTAACTTTTAGTTCACCTTTGTGGTGGATAGCCTGTATTCGTTGTCACTTGCTGGGAAGCCGTTCAGGGAACAACATGTTTTTAATATAGATAGGTTTTTTGCTCTGTTCCTGGGACCAGTTTTTATCAAGTTAATTTGTAAATGTTCTGTTTAGTTGCTCGCCTTGAGCCTGTTTAGATTATATAGAT
Organism: Littorina saxatilis; assembly: GCF_037325665.1. NCBI lineage: Eukaryota > Metazoa > Mollusca > Gastropoda > Littorinimorpha > Littorinidae > Littorina > Littorina saxatilis. The sequence continues at coordinate 49,716 of NW_027126660.1, read as the reverse complement.
GCTGTCAAAGTTTCCACCGCTCCGCGCTTCGCGCTTCACGCTCCACGCTCCACACTCTACTGTTCTGCCCTCCCACTCAAGCTAGTCATATCTACTCCACATTTTAGTATCAATTCATATTCTAAACTTAGATCAGTTTTTCCGCCACGCTCCCCTCCATAGGTTTATGTTTAGCCTTTTATATATTAATATTACGAACTGATTCCGGATTCCTATGACATTGACAAGTATACCAATCCAAAATAAACTTTGTTTAATTTTTCTATTCAAGTGTTTGTTTTATTTTGAGCGCGTCGGTTCTTTGTAGCAATCAAAAGACATCCTCCAGAATTTACATAAGTCATCTTAAAATCTTACAGCAACTCAAGGGCAAGCACAGTGTGTGTGTGTGTGTGTGTGTGTGTGTGAGTGTGTGTGTTTATGTGAGTGTTTGTGTGCGAGTGTGTATGTGTGTGTGTGTGTGTGTCTGTGTGTGTGTGTGTGTGTGTGTGTGCTTATGTGAGTGTTTGTTTGTGTGTGTGTGTGTGTGTGTGTGTGTGTGTATGTGTGTGCATGTGTGTGTTTATGTGAGTGTTTGTTTGTGTGTGTGTGTGTGTGTGTGTGTGTGCATGTGTGTGTTTATATGAATGTGTGTGTGTGTGAGTAGGCTATGTTTGTGTGTGTGTGTGTCTATGCGCTTCGTTCAATAATGAATTTTTTCGATTTGCTCTATAAATCACTGGGATGTCTCAATAACTTAAATAATAACAATAATAATAATTGTCAGTAAGTACTGGTGTCACATGACTGATGTGAACCAGTTGATTGGCTAATGGCGATGCGCTTAAATCTGTTAGCGCGGCACTCTTTGAGTGCTCTAACTTTTCCACAGAGCGTATTCTTACGCCCTTTGCCAAAGCAAGACTGTACTCTCATCCTCAGAATTAATTAATGACATGTAGCTTATATTCTTCACTTTACAAAAAAATAACCATAAATTTCCTGCGGCTCAAAGCAGAAGTGTTTTTTTTCCTGACAGATCGCAGGCGCCTGTGCCACAGTGAATCCCACTGATCTAAAAATAGAAGCGGCTGTGTCTCTTCCACAATGGTCTCTTCTAGTTTTGACTTGCAAAGATTCTTCTCATATGCCGTGTTAGTGGCATGTAGCTTATTAACCACATTACCAAAATTAATGATGAGTTAGTATAAAATTCCCAGCGGCAAACAGAAAACACAAGTGTTATTCCGATAACGTACCAGCTAGACCAGCATTTGAAAGTCGACTGCATTAGTTCAGTAAATGAATGGTTTCCCAATTATTAATTCAAGGCAACAGCAATCGGAATCAAAAACGTGTAGGGTTAAGAACGTTCTTACCATGTATAAAACGTATTACCAGCCTGCCTCATGCGTGCAGACGAGCAATTTTTTTTTTTTTAAATGAGACTGCAGTTCATTGGTTCGATTGCCAAAGCCGCCTAGCAGACGACATAAACCCCGCAGCAAATTAACATGTTGGGCAAATGTGAACAAACAAACGATGGGGATATAATACGTGTAGAGTTCAGAGCATTCTTACCGTTCATATATAGTACCAGACTCCCCGATGAGTAAAGATACAACACGAGAAACATACCACATTTACTTTGAAAATGTGCTAACCGTGGCCTTGGAGTCAATTCAAGGGGCAACACTCTGCACAGTCAATCTGTCGAAGCTCGATGAAGGTTTCGAATCGCAAATAACTAAGAGCACAGTCCTTTCTCCGAGTTTAAATGAGGTCTGCATGAAAGATCATCACTTTTTAGCTTAACGCTACTCTGGAATTTACCAACAGAAATTATAAAACAAGAGTTTGCGTGTGACGAAAGCACGACACACTTGAGACAGCCCACACAAAAGTAGATCTGACACAAACCTGACCACACAGTTACGCCTATCCAAATGCGCGAAGCAAAATGTGCGTTTTGAATCTTCTTTTTTCTCTGGCGGTACTGACAATATCGTTATTGAAACAATCCAAGTGCACTCAGGGATTTATAGAGCAAATCTCGAAAATGCGCTTCGTTCAATAATGAATTTTCCCGATTTGCTCTATAAATCCCTTAGTGCACTGGGATGTCTCAATAACTTAAATGATACTAATAATTGTCAGTAAGTACGGGTGTCACATGACTGATGTGAAACAGTTGATTGGCTAATGTCAATGCGCTTAAAACTCTTGGAGTGCGCTAACTTTTCCAGAGAGCGTATTCTTCCGCCCTTTTCCAAAGCAAGGCTATGCCCCTTCTTTTGATTTGAGAAGATTCTTCTCATCCTCCGTGTTAGTGGCATGTAGCTTATCTCCTCCACATTACCAAATGATGCTTGACCCTAAATGTCCCGCGGCTAAACGAAGAAGTGTTTTTTCTGACAGATTTCATGCGCCTGTCCCACAGTGAGTCTGGGCCTCTTCTTTTGACTTGCGAAGATTCTTCTCAGCCGCTGTGTTAGTCTCTTCATGACCAAACAATGATTGCTTGACCGTAACATTTCCCGCGGGTAAAAGCAGAAGTTTTTTTCTGACAGATTTCGAGCTGGACAAAGCAGCATTAATTTGGAAGTCGACTGATTCAATAGACTGTCCTACTCGTATATGTAGCAGACGACATCATCAGTTCAGGACTGAAATGAACGGTTTTCGCATATTTCAAGACAACTACGATGTAAACAGAATACGCGAAGGCAACATTCTTACCATGTAATCACCAACCTCCCAGATGAATGCAGGTACATTGCGAGAAATAACATGCCAACATTATTTTTTTGCGAATGAGGGAACGAATGTGCTTTGAGTCGTTTGACATCAGGGGGCGCCACTCAGTTGCTTGGGGGTCGTTCAATTTTTGGGGAGCATAGAACATTTCGGTACATGTTGTTTTGTATACCAATCTATATATATATACGACTTGTGTCTGTCTGTGTGTCTGTCTGTGTGTCTGTCTGTGTGTGAGTTCGCGATGCACGGCCAAAGTTCTCGATGGATCTGCTTCAAATTTGGTGGGCATATTCAGGTAGACCCGGGACAGGACACAACCTGGTCGATATTTCAACACGTGCTCTCAGCGCGCAGCGCTGAACCGATTTTGGTTCCACCTCAGCTACCCGGGCCCCTATACCGACACACCAAAGCCGCTACACCACATCACAACGCCAAAGTTCTCGGTGGATCTTTTTCAAATTTGGACACCGTATTCAGCTACACCCCGGACACAATATCATCGATGAGATATTTCAACACGTGCTCTCAGCGCGCAGCGCTGAACCGATTTTGGTTTTTGTGTTCATTTCACCATTATAAGTAACTCTTCCTTATCTTCTCCAGTGTTTTGCGTTTATCTCCCTTCCTTCGTGTGGCTTCAATCCATATTCCCGTTTGTAAGTTACTATTTTTAGAATGTCACTGCGCTGTCCACAACGGCTTCCCTTGCACCCGTAAGTTGTTCTTACTGTCAAAGTGAAAAGGTCGAATCAATTTATAGCCACGCGAAAAATACACTCTCACCTATCTCTATATATTTATAGATATAGATATACATATATATATATATATACGGCTTCTGTGTGTGTGTGTGTGTGTGTGTGTTTGTGTGTGTGTGTGGGCAAAAACCTGTGTATTGTAGAGTTCTGTTTGTGATGTGGTCTAGCGTCTTTTGTCTGTCTGTATGTTCTGGCATTTGAGAAGCCACAGCAGATAATATAGGGCTAAGAAATAAGCTCTAAAATTCTCAATCCCGTTTGACAGGACTTCGCCTTCAAAGGTGATTGTGGTGAACCGCCACGCTGTCTGTCTCTGTCTCGCGATTCACCCCGGCGAATTCACCATTCCCAGTAACTCTTCCTTATCTTCTCCAGTGTTTTGCGCCTTCGTGTGGCTTCAATCCATATTCCCGTTTCTAAGTTACTATTTTTAGAATGTCACTGCGCTGTCCAGAACGCTTCCCTTGCACCCGTAAGTTGTTCTTACTGTCAAAGTGAAAAGGTCGAATCAATTTATAGCCACGCGAAAAATACACTCTCACCTATCTCTATATATTTATAGATATAGATATACATATATATATACGGCTTCTCTGTGTGTGTGTGTGTTTGTGTGTGTGTGTGGGCAAAAACCTGTGGATTGTAGAGTTCTGTTTGTGATGGGGTCTAGCGGTTTTTGTCTGTCTGTATGTTCTGGCATTGGAGAACCACAGCAGATAATATAGGGCTAAGAAATAAGCTCTAAAATTCTCAATCCCGTTTGACAGGACTTCGCCTTCAAAGGTGATTGTGGTGAACCGCCACGCTGTCTGTCTCTGTCTCGCGATTCACCCCGGCGAAGCCGGGTATTCCTCTAGTAATTAATATATAAGTGAAACTGTATGCTAACGGGTACATTTCGCACAACTGTAACTCATACTGTTAGTTGCTACTCGATGAAATGGTACAGAGGGTAATCAAATCGTAAAATGAATGGTCAGCGATTAAACCGTCAATACCCCCGACATATGCAAAGCCGACACACACACAAAAGTAGATCTAACTCGACCTGTCCACAATTGATCTAAACGTTCTAATCTATTGTCGTTACTGACAATATCGTTATTGAAACAATCACAGTGCACTAAGATTTATAGAGCAAATCTTGAAAATAATTATTGAACTCAGCGCTTTGCGCTTCGTTCAATAATTCATTTTCTCGATTTGCTCTATAAATCTCTTAGCGCACCGTGATGTCTCAATAACTTAAATAATAATAATGACAACTTATATAGCGCCAACCACAGGAAACTATGCTCTCCGCGCTTTCTAAAACCATACTATTTAAACATCAAATACACATACATTCTAACAAACTAACGTAGTGTAACCGTGTGCCGTAACACTACGATCACCTCGGGAGGCGAAGTGCAATCAAACAGGATTGAAAATGTTAGGGCTAATTTCTTAGCCCTATAAAAACTGTTATGCAAACCCGAAGGTTTCCATGAACATACAGACAATCGGAAACCACCAGACCCCATCACAAACAGAAATCTACAAACCACAGGTGTTGACTTCAAAGGCCAACAACCCGGGTGCAGAGTCCGTTGTGAAAGGAGCGGTAGCCTCCCCTGTCACAGTAGCAATAAACTTACAGCAACAACAGTATCTATGCTCTACCCAGGCTCCACTTCCCTGGTGATAGACTCATTTCACGACGCACTGACTTCCCTTGGCCACCCTACTCCTCTGATCCCCCCCCCCCCCCCCCCCCCCCCCCCCCCCCATCGACTACTGACTGTGTGGGTACCCTAAGGACAGGATATATTACGGCAACAATCCCCAGACCCTGGCAGCTCTGTGGGACGACATCAGGCGCAAACAAGCTGACAGCTGACATGGTTGGACGAGTCATGGACAATTTCAACGTTCCTGTTGCAGCAGTTCTTCTACGAATAAGAGCCTGGATACAGCATATTACCAACTACTAAGGACAGACCAGTTTCTACCAAATTTTCAAGACAATAATCTCCCATCGTTCTGCTATTGTTTTGTGAAAACGTTTTTTTAATTTCTCTTCGCAGTCTAAATTGATATCAAAGGGCAAATAGGGCGCTTTGTTTTGGACCACTTTGTAATTGTGTAGGCCTTGTGCATTTCTTTTGATCACTTATCTTTAAATAAAAGCACCCATACTTCGTGAATGAAGGTCTCAATTCTCACTAGAACATTTGTTCGACGTCAAGCATTACGTTGAGACGCGCATCCGCATTTAAAATCTTTAAAAAAAAAGAAAGAAGTTTCCTGGCACAAAGAAATCATATTAATTTTAGTGTGTGTGTGTGTGTGTGTGTGTGTGTGTGTGTGTGTGTGTGTGTGTGTGTGTGTGTGTACCCATGTTTCCACAGGTTTGGTTGCCTAAATCACCATAAGGCAACCATCCACACGTGGATGGCAACCTAAACTCTGGATGGCAACCTAATTGTGTGGATGGTCGCTTCATTTAACACCGTTAAATTGACTTTTTTGACGGAAAGAATGTCATAACAATGTTCAAAATGACATTCTTTCCGTCCACACGTGTGGATGGTTGCCTTATGGTTAAATTGACACCGTTAAATTGACTTTTTTGACGGAAAGAATGTCATAACAATGTTCAAAATGACATTCTTTCCGTCCTCTATAGGCGACGAAATAGGTCAAATTTTGTGCATTTTTTAGTGCAAAATTCTTCGATGCCGGAGCGAGTACTGCACCCAGTGCTGTTGTAGTGCAAGTGCACTAGAAAGGCACTACACCCAGTGCCGCCTCTTAGGTAACCATCCACACTTTAGGTGTGTGTGTGTGTGTGTGTGTGTGTGTGTGTGTGTGTGTGTGTGTGTGGATAAGACTAGTGTATGTGTATGTGTATGTTTGTTGTATATGTATGCGTGTATACATGTGCGTCTGTACGCGTGCATATATCTGTGTGTGTATGTATATATATGTTTGTACTAGAGGAATACCCGGCTTCACCGGGGTGAATCGCGAGACAGAGACAGACAGGGTGGCGGTTCACCACAATCACCTTTGAAGGCGAAGTCCTGTCAAACGGGTTTGAGAATTTTAGAGCTTATTTCTTAGCCCTATATTATCTGTTGTGGCTTCTCAAATGCCAGAACATACAGACAGACAAAAACCGCTAGACCCCATCACAAACAGAACTCTACAATACACAGGTTTTTGCCCACACACACACACACAAACACACACACACACACACACACACACACACAGAGAAGCCGTATATATATATATGTATATCTATATCTATAAATATATAGAGATAGGTGAGAGTGTATTTTTCGCGTGGCTATAAATTGATTCGACCTTTTCACTTTGACAGTAAGAACAACTTACGGGTGCAAGGGAAGCGTTCTGGACAGCGCAGTGACATTCTAAAAATAGTAACTTAGAAACGGGAATATGGATTGAAGCCACACGAAGGAAGGGAGATAAACGCAAAACACTGGAGAAGATAAGGAAGAGTTACTTGTAATGGTGAAATGAACACAAAAACCAAAATCGGTTCAGCGCTGTGCGCTGAGAGCACGTGTTGAAATATTTCATCGATGATATTGTGTCCGGGGTGTAGCTGAATACGGTGTCCAAATTTGAAAAAGATCCACCGAGAACTTTGGCGTTGTGATGTGGTCTAGCGGCTTTGGTGTGTCGGTATGGGGGCCCGGGTAGCTGAGGTGGAACCAAAATCGGTTCAGCGCTGCGCGCTGAGAGCACGTGTTGAAATATCGACCAGGTTGTGTCCTGTCCCGGGTGTACCTGAATATGCCCACCAAATTTGAAGCAGATCCATCG
>NW_027126660.1:32500-37179 GCF_037325665.1 Littorina saxatilis | reverse complement strand
TTTCAACGGTGGGGGAGTACATCGGACATTTTGGGGTATTAAGGTCCCATTAGGGTATTATGAGCCCGTCCTCATATTACACCACCAAGGTACCCCTATCTACCCCAGTGTGTGTGTTTTTTTCTTTCTTTTGCAGTTTAGCAGTTGCTGCTCACTCTGAAGACCCTGTGTTGTGATCAATACCTTCCAGGGCTTCCTCAGTACATGACTGTGGTTCTGCTCCTGTGGTTCAGGCTCTCCATATCACTTCTTGATGTGAAACCTTCATTGTGATTGTGAGTTGTTAAAAAAAAAACATTTCATGCTTTTTCTCTGTCTTATCATCCATGAAGAAAAAGTGGCTACTATCTGGAGGGGGGGGGGGGGGGGTATAGGAGTAATGTGGTGACAATTATGATGTCAAATATATAATAAAATAAAATAATAATGAATAGCATTTATAAAGCGCAAATCTTATCAGTTGAAAAACTCAATGCACTAACTCACGGATTCACCAAAAGAAAGAACAATCAAAGCATACACTACCATTTAGACCATTAACACAGAAAATTAACAAAATAAAACGAAATATGACAATACAGCCCCCCCCCCCCCCCACCACACACACACGCACACACACACATACACTCACCATCATCATACAAAAAAGCCACTCTTGTCTATACAAACAAAGATAGGTGATAGAGAACAGCAAAAATGTCCAAGCAGACAGTTTCATTTTTTCAATGATAGAACTTGCGAAACAAGTAGCTCTTTAGCTGAGTTTTAAACCCAGCCAAGGTAGGCTGATCTCTGAGATATAGATATACATATACCATGATATATATATACCATGTGATCAATGTGTGTGTGTGTGTGTTTGTGTTTGTGTTTGTGTGTGTTTGTGTGTGTGTGTGTGTGTGTGTGTGTGTGTGTGTGTGTATGTGTGGTGTGTTAACACATGCTATCTAATTTCTGTCGACAGGACCATCCAATATGCCAAAGAAAAAGAAGCGAGGGAGGGAAGATGAAGAAACCGACATAGATATGAGACACTGGCTGAAAACTTGGGGCCCTTTAATGCTAGGGGAGCACTTCCATCTGATATTTCATCAAGGCTTCCCATCGGCCCTAACTTGGCAAACATCTTTTGGCAGAACACAGCAGCTGCAGGTTGAAATACAGCTCCTCGCGCCTTTAACGAGTGAGGGAATTGCCCCAGTGCTCGAAAGATTACGAAGCTGCAGACATGGATTCAACACAGACAGAATTTGAGCGACCACGAAAATCAGCGCGTCAAACAAGCTCCTGTCCAAAATTTGGATACTGATGCTGGGGTTGTGCTCGCCATTGCTGCCGCTGCCCGTCGCCCTGGGCTTGAAGTGTGGATCGCTGTGGGAGTCGGCCAGAATTACCGGTACATCTCTGCACATGACATCGCCAGCATGTTGGGACCAGAAAAAACCAGCTGTCTGCCACTGTTCCACAGCTTCAGCGGCTGTGATACGGTTTCGTCGTTCAGCAGCATTGGGAAGAAAACAGCATGAGATGTGTGGTACCTGTTTCCTGACATCAGTGAGGCCTTCCAGTCTCTGTCAGAAGCACCCACAGAGATCTCCGCATATGACAGAGCCCTGCTGGAGAGATATGTTGTACTTTTGTATGACAGAACAAGCAACTTTCGGGATGTCAACTCTGCGAGGGGACACTTGTTTGCAAAGGTTGGCCGCCAGATCGACAACATTCCTCCAACTAGCGAAGCCCTTTTGCAGCATGCAAGGAGAGCTGTTTATCAAGGAGGACATATCTGGGGTCAGGCTGGAGTCGCCACGCCTAGTCTTCCAAACCCTGGCGACTGGGGTTGGCAATTTGTCAATGGTGCTTGGCAACCATTCTGGACTGCCCTGGACGAGGCTTCGAAGACATGCCGTGAACTGTGGAAGTGTGGCTGCAAAAAGGGATGCAAGAGCATGCGGTGCCGATGTCGTAAGGCTGTGTTGAAATGCACAGCACTTTGCAAGTGCACGTGTGTCCCTGCTTGCTGAATGGATCTTGACTTGTTTTGGAAATGGACAGCACCTGTGTTCTGAACTATAATTATATCAGGTGCATACCTGTTTGACCTTGAACTTTAATGCACAATATGTGAAGATATATACATAGCAGGCCTGCTGATAATATAATACAGGTAATATGTTTACCAAATCCGGTATTCCCACTTCATGTTGGTGCTGAGAAATTAGCATTCCTAGAATTACCTGCCGGCACCTCTCGTTTGACCTTGACATTTGACCTTGAATGTACAATGACATAAGTGAATTAACTATGGGTGTGAAAGCATTACCTTATGATACTATCTATCACATTTTATGATCCAAGTGCATATGGTTACTAAGAAATTAGCATTTTAGAGTCACTTACCAAAACGTGACACTGACTTTCTATTTGACCTTGATCTTTGACCTTGGATATATAACAACATGTGTACATATACTTCGATGTTACAACACTACTTCATGAGAGTGTGTGTGCAAATTTTGATGTTTGTAGTGCATATGGTTCCTGAGATATTAGCATTTCTAGGGTCAAATGGCGGCCATTTTGAATTGTTCTAAAAATAGATACTGAAAGTGAGAAATTGCGATGGCCATGTTTCTAAATTTCTTTAGGATCACTTACTCTATCACTCTGCCAAGTTTTATAAATGTAACACAAATTTGAAAGATTCTGACAAATAGAACCCCTACTAGTAGTGGCGAGTACAGTTCAATTGCTCTCTGTTATTAAAATAAGAAACCCGAGTTTAATAATGTTCACTACATGGTGTATGTGTGGCCGGTGGATTTGGACAACTTTTCCCGCATACTATGGGAGACAATGACGGTACCCACCGTTAATTCAATTTTCATCTTCAGTTTCACAAAACAAAAAATGAAAAACGACTCAATTTTCAATATTTCGTTTTTCAATCTTCAATACGGTAAACAGAAAAACAGTTCACTTCCGTTTTTCAATATTTGATTTTCAATTCACAAATCAAAAAACGAAACAAGGTCTACTTCCGTTTTTCAATATTTTGTTTTTCATTCTTCAAAACGGTAAACAGCAAAACAGTCTACTTCCGTTTTTCAATGTTTGATTTTCAAAGCGATAATAGAAAAACAATCAACTTCCGTTTCTCAATAATGTAATATCTTTCATAGTTTTCTTGTGCAATGAACGCTCCCCGATTTTTCAACCAATCGAAGCTCGGTGTCAGTTGCGCCATAACGCGGTCGGGTCACTTTGTGCCCCGGACTACCCCGGACTACAAGAAATGTTTGGACAACAAAGACAGATCATGTGATGCCACAATCTATTGATCTGTGTTTATTTACAAAACCCAGACACACAATTTTAAGTCAAGTCAACAAGTTTATTTTCAACCACTGACCCTGACTACCCCAGCCAGCAAGACATTAGCGGCCGATAGTCGGCCGAACACCCTTCAAAAAGTCGGGCAGGTGACGTCAAAAGATACGACGCGGGTGTTGGCCCGACTAACTTTTGCAAAGAGGCAACGAGGCGGCCGACAGGCGGCCGAACACCTGAACTATGGCGGCACGCATCCGGTCCGATGTTAATCGGCCCGATGGCTTGTTGGACCTGCGGCCCGACACCTTATGCCGACATCGTCCCGATGTCTTCCCGCTGAAATCAATATCTTCCCGATGTCGGCATAAGGTGTCGGACCGCAGGTCAAACAAGTCATCGGGCCGATTAACATCGGACCGGATGCGTGCCGCCATAGTGCAGGTGTTCGGCCGCCTATCGGCCGCATCGTTGCCTCTTTGCAAAAGTTAGTCGGGCCAACACCCGCGTCGTATGTTTTGACGTCACCGGCCCGACTTTTTGAAGGGTGTTCGGCCGATTATCGGCCGCTAATGTCTTGCTGGCTGGGAACAAACAAACACACACACACATACACAAACAAACAAACACACACACATACACATACACAAACAAACAAACATACACACACATTCACATACACAAACAAACACACACACATTCACATACACAAACAAACAAACACACACACACATTCACATACACAAACAAACAAACACACACACACATTCATATACACAAACAAACAAACACACACACACACACATTCACATACACAAACAAGCAAACACACACACACATTCACATACACAAACAAACACACACACATTCACATACACAAACAAACAAACAAATACAACACACATTCACATACACAAACAAACACACACACACATTCACATACACAAACAAACAAACACACACACACATTCACATACACAAACAAGCAAACACACACACATACATTCACATACACAAACAAACACACACACACACACATTCACATACAGAAACAAGCAAACACACACACACATATACACACACACATTCACATACAAACAAACAAACAAACACACACACACATACACAAACAAACAAACACACACACACATACACAAACAAACATACATACACATACACAAACAAACACACATACACAAACAAACACACATACGCATACACAAACAAACAAACACACACACACACACACATACACAAACACGCACACACATTCACATACACAAACACACAAACAAACACACACACACATTCACACACACAAACAAACACACACACGCATACACATAAAC
>NW_027126660.1:0-27500 GCF_037325665.1 Littorina saxatilis | reverse complement strand
GAGAAAGAGAGAAAAAAGTATCCCTTCACAGACAGCCTATTGGGAGCATCAGACCCTCCTCAAGGGGGACCCAGACTTACAAAGCAAAGTCCCTTTGTGGGGGACGTATCACAAGGAAGTCTAGTCCTGAGGAGGACCATTGTTTTTGTACCTAGACCAGACACGTGTTTCGACACTATTGAATTATATATACAATATATATATATAACGAATGACGAATGACGAATGACGTCAATATATATATGCAGAAACACAAACCTTAAAACCGTGAGTTTTTTTTTCGTTTGTGTACTTTTGGTAGCGTTCACTCTAAATGTGACGCCTTGTAACGGATTAATTTCTGTCCACAACCAAGGCTGTTAATTATCACACACACATTTCTACATATGACAGCTAAGACCGTATTTGTTACATTTTAGCAGTGTTGACCCCGAGTCAAGTTCAACTGACTGCAACTGAAAAAAAAACTTGTACAGCCCGGCCGCGGCGAACATCATCTCAAAGTACGTGTGTGTCGCCTAATATTGACCACCATCAACTCAACTGAGAACATAAAAGGTAAAGGCTAATTTGATTAATTCAGATTGGTGAAAATAACCTATAACTAGTCCTCCAGCTTTCAAAAAAAAAAATTCATTTCATTTTCATTTTCATCAGTTTCGGATGATTACTTTATTGTCCCATCCGGCTGGGAAATTCGGGTCGCTTCCTCTCAGTGGGAAGCTAGCAGCAACGGAGTCGCGCTACCCAGGCTTCTGCGTGTTAAGGTGTATTCAGCCACCTGCACTTATGGCAGAATGACCAAGGTCGTTTACGTGCCATTGCGGTGACACGGGGGTGGGACATGGCTTCCGTCTTTGGGTCTGCACATACAGTTGACCCGTGTCCGTCCCGGCCTGAAATCGAACCTGCGACCTTCCGATCACAAGTCCAGTGCTCTACCAACTGTTCTTCTTTTTGTAGACGTTGATAATGTCATTTACTTTTACTCTGTGACTGTGTTCAAAAAGTTTCTTTAGTTTGCTGTTGTATTTCAAAAAATGTTCTCATGAACCCGAAACATGTACATTTAAAGCATCTTTGAATTGGTCTGACTTGCACTCTAATTTTTATCATGTTATTTTGAGGTATAGGGGTCTTTTTACAGTGATTCGTGAAGGCCTCTTTACAGGTTCATAGTAGGCGCCCATGCTCCTAATATGGACCATTTGTCTGTATTTCATTGTTGCTGGATGTTTATCAAAGCTAATTCACTTTAATTAGGCCTAATTGTTAACATAAGAGAGAAGGACTACCAAACACAAAATAAAAACAAAATCTGATCTTTGGTGATTGAAATACAAATTCAACATATCCTGAGTCCCGCTTTATACAGACAAAAAGACAATTCTACATCGTAGATCGGCTCGCGAGAAAAAAAGAGATATTTAATCAATAATTAATGGAAAGAGCAAAGTCTACTCTCCTTGTGTGTAACGTTTAAAACCAATCGGATGATATTAGAAGCAGAACGACTTTTACAAAGCAACACAACCGATTTTTATTCAAGTAAAATCATGTACCTGTCATATGCGGATGACGAAATTGGCCGGTATTTTCACACTTCCACAAAAAGCAAACCGCTGGATCAATGAACTTCATGCTTTTGGAAAAGTTATTTAATTCATTCCTCTTTCAAACACAATAGACATATGAACAAAACAAGATTCGTTCTGGGCAAAATCTATTTCGAAAGTGTGCGACCCCCCCCCCCCCCCCCCCCACAACCCGATGTTTCGTTCAACCATTCAGTTTTCATAACTTGACCAATGTATTTATTTTCTGTAAGAAACTATCGTTTTGTTAGCAATTCACAGAAAGAAAATAACTTGGAAATGAATAATGTAGCAGCAGCTGTAGACTGCACAGTTGTGTTTTTAAGAGAGGCAACAGCCGATCATGCCGTGAAACAATTCGATTCACAGTTTCAGATCTGACCATGCTTTTACACGCAATAAGACAATCACTCTAGTTAGAAACTTGCTCAAATCAACAGCTGGTTTGTGTTCTCTGTGCAGAGTTGATTTTGTAGGCGAAATTTAATTTCAAAGTGTGTGAACTTTCAACCGTCTGCGCGCCTTAAGTCATTGCTCTGCATAGCTCTGCACTTGTCATGCTATTTTTAGCCGTGTACGGGCCGTTGCGTCCGTGTCGTGTCGTTCTCTGATGATAACGACATGGGCTGCCTCGTTCAAAATGTCAGGTTTCGTAACTCGACTAATGTTGTATTCTCTATAAAAAAAAATTTTTTTTTAAACCACTTACGTTAGATCAATACACAAAGAGAAAACACTTGGACATTATTATTGTAGCTCCAAGCCAATGGACCCATTTTAGTTGCTTCGATCAATGTTCCAAGTGCACAAGACTAAAGCATCCATGCATAATTATGTAATGTAGTTTCTGTAATATCAAATTGTTCAGTTTAGTTGCTACTGGGTTGTGTTCTGCATTCAGTTCATAGCCTACATGTATACATGTTCTGCTGTAATGTTGCTGTTGCAATATATGCAAGTGCCAAGATTATGTCTTTGACGTGGATGTGGGGAATTTCTTATTCGCATGCCTTTCATATTAAAGGCCCGCTCTGCTTTTACATGTGATAAGATCTTCCTTCCACTTGGTCACATTAAACAATCAGCACACTGCCTGCTTGCTGTGGTGAGCCAATTCTTTTTATTAAATTTATATCCCCCAAAAGGCCAATGCCTTTTACAAAATTATTTCTTATAAAACAAAATACCAGCTTGCACAGACATTACCCAGGCTATTCCTTAATTGGAAGAGTGGTCTTATCCCATGTGACTATATCTTACACGGTGATGAAAACTGTTTCATGAGACGGAGTGAGCCTTTAATCACTCTCAGTGAACTTCTTTTCCTGAGGTACTTGACTTACACTGTTGAGATGGATCAGTCTTATTAACATCTATGTTTTATCGACAATAAAAGCATGTGTTGTCCGGTATCTGTTATAAAAACAAGTTTTAATGCTGATTACTGCAATTTAGTCAATGATAGTAATACGAACAAAAAGGATTTCTGATTTAGACACATTATTTTCATCGCAGTTGCGTTCTTCCATTTCCCGCCCGACAAAACCCCGACACGATTCACTGACCCCAGCATCGGCAAAATCACGTGTGCGTGTGCTAGCAGCAACAAAGTCGAGATACCCCAAAGTCAAGGGATCTGTTAGATTGTTATGTCATTACTTTATTGTTCCATCGCTGAGAAATTTGGGTCGCTTTCTCACAGAGGAAAGCTAGCAGCAACAGAGTCGCGCTACTCCAAAGTCAAGGGATTTATTAGATTTGTTTTATTTCTGTTCATTGCTTTATTGTCCCATCGCTCGAAAAGTCGGGTTTCTTTTCTTTGTTATGCTAAAAATTGTAATATTTTATCTATCGGGTCCAAGCCAACCCCCACCACCCAGCGTAGTGGCTCTAAACAATAAATACTATTAATAATAAAAGGCATGCATTACTTTGTGGAATGCGGTATTTTTACATTTTTACAAACTATCAAACAAACACACACACACACACACACACACACACACACACACACACACACAAACAAACAAACAAACAAACAAACAAACAGACATACAGATTAATAAACAAGCAGACATAATACAACTTTTGCACCTCCGAATATACAAGGCTGTGATAACGGATGACAATTTGAGCGGGGGAGGGACAGAAAGAAATAACTAATTGACGAGAAAGGGGGTAGGGGGGCGGTATTTAGAACAGGTATCTTTTTTGTTTGCCTTCTACAGTGTATTGAGCTACAAGGAATTCTAGCTGTGTGTTTGTGTGTGTAAAGCCCGCTACTAACTACAGCCGAACCACGCCGAACTAGTTCGTCGAACGTTCGGCCTGGTTCGGCAACGTCATCAAATCAGGGGATTCCCCTATTTTTTGGTTACAGCTGAAGGCTCGCGGTTCGCCCATACAATCCTGCAAACATTCGGCGCGTCATCGGCGAACTGACTTTTCACTGGTTGAATATTTGTGTATCTTCATCCTTGAAGAGTGACAATACTGGCGGCTATATCACTCTGATTAAAACCCGTGATGAAGCATGTGTTTGACATCTGTTCTCAACTCCCTTTCTCATTACATGGGTACCTCTCGAGATTGGCAGTGAAGTACTTTCGGTCTTATTATCATGGCCCAAGCAGCTTTGAGTACACGAGTACACTTCACGCGTCGGGTCGTGCTTGATTTGACCATAAACATTATCTTGTCAAGCACGTTGTAAAATAACTGTCGGTGAAAACTGTACAAGGCAGCTAGTATAATGTGTAAGTCGGCTAAGTTCAATGATATTTTAGGACACAGAAACCGATCAAAGTGTAATGCGCGTTTGTTCAAGGGGACTTCCAACTTCCGAAGGATTTTATAAAAATGCGCGCAGCGGAATTTGTTATGGCTTTTTTGATACCTAATTTTTCAAGGGTTTGAACCATTCCTTCATTTCATTTAGTAATTTCCCCTCCCGCCTCTCGGTCCTTTTATCCGGCCCCTCTAGTTACAACGTAGGTACATAGTTATATAAGGTTAAGTGATAGATTTTGATTACCCTGTGGTTACCATGTTAATGATCTAGCATTTGATTATTGGCATGTCATGTTGTTTTATGTTTTTATGTAAGATTATGCTTGAGTGAATTTTTCTTAAAGGTTTGTTTGTGTGTTCACATTACTTAGCTCAGCTTAATAAAATTGGACAACATTTTGGATAAAATCCTTGAATTGGCAAGTCTTTCACAGTCATCATCTCTCTGAAAATCCCCCACCTGTCTACCCACTTTCCCGACTTAAATCTCCCCGATATTGTTGACAATTAAAATACATGACAGTATTACATGACAGAACTGTACCCACGGAATATGCGCGATATAAGCCTCATTGATTGATATTACCCAAATAAACTCGGAGGCAAAAGAAACGCAAATAAAGGATGCGTTAATTAAACCTTTATGGACTTGAAATAGAAAGAAAATAATGATACTAGCATGTTCCGCACGTGTTGTTTTAGCGGTCTTATCTTGTCAGAACCGTGTTTGCCGTTATCTGGGTCACACGTGAGGTCTTGTTGACGGGGATCCCAAACCGTCATGGGGACCACTTTCAGCACATGCACAATGTGGAAAAGCAGCTTTTCGTGTTCAAAGTGTTTAGGCAAGCTGTACTGTACTCACAAAACTGTTACAACATTCATTTCTGCGACACAGGCGCGATGCCGAGACTATCACCAGATCAGCGCCAACAGGCGATCGGGAGACTTGATGCCAGACAATCAGTTCAGCAAGTTGCTAGGGCATTTGGAGTAAATGTCACCACGGTTTATCGCCTGCAGCAACGTTTTCATGCCACTAACAGTACGTGCGACTTACCAGGACTTGGCGGACCCCGAGTAACAACAGCCCGACAAGATCGCCATCTTGTCCATCAACACCAGCGAGATGCATTCGAAACTGCCGCCAACACAGCCCGTAACACATTTGGGGTGCATGGACAACCCGTCAGTGCCAGAACTCTACGCCGACGCCTTGGTGGGCAGAACCTGGTAAATCGGCGTCCTGCTCGACGTCCTGTCTTGACAGCTCAGCATCGCCTGGATCGTCTAGCCTGGGCCCAGCAGCATGCCCACTGGCGCCATCGGGTCTGGCGGAGGGTTCTTTTTTCGGACGAGAAGCGCTTTTGCCTGGAACCTGGCGATGGGCGTGTCCGGATCTGGCGAAGACCTGGACAGCGGTTTGCTAACAATAACATCCTGCAGCATGATCGATGGGGAGGTGCCAGCGTCATGATATGGGGCGCCATTGGTGTCAATTAGCGAGTGGGACCTGTCGTCTTTCAGAACGTCGGCCAAGGTCGTGGGAATGGTGTCAATGCAGACCGCTACATCAATCAAGTCCTGCGTCCCTATGTGGTTCCATTTGTCCAGAGGTACCGGAACTGCCTGTTCCAGCAAGACAATGCCCGTCCCCATACTGCACGTGCTACCCAGGACAGGTTGCGTCACAACAGCGTGAACATTCTGCCTCATCCTGCTCGATCTCCGGATCTCAACCCAATCGAACACTTTTGGGACATTATGCAAAGAATGATTAATGCCCTTGCCCGGAGACCCCGCACAGCAGCAAAACTGCGTGCTGCCGTGACCCAGGTGTGGGCTCAGGTCCCCCAGCAGCAAATTAATCACCTCGGCCTCTCCATGTACCGGAGGTGCGCCACAGTCATCAACGCCCAGGGAGGAGCAACACGCTATTGACTTTCAACAGTCTTCAAACAGTGTTAAGTGGAACATGGCACGTCATGCTCTCATCCCAATACACTTTTCCGTATGGTTTTTGTATCGGTCAATTCGTTTCCTTGTTATTGTTAACCCGAAATAATTAATTCGACATTAAAATTCATGGGTAACCCATCTTCACTGCAGCATTTGCGTTTCTTTTGCCTCTGAGTATAGTTCTCCCATGCGTTTAGTATTCACTGACACTGAAAGCCGAAAACATAATTATGCTCTAAATTCAAGGAGAAAATACTGCGACGCACCGAAAATGAAAAGAGCGGGTACCGAAACCACTACGTGTCCATTATCACGCGTATATACCAGTGGTACTGTTTTCATAAAATGTTCTTCCAGATCTGTATCAAAGCAAACTTACAGAGTTAGTCAACCCATCATGGTGTTGATATCACCGTATAATATGTCTATAATTATAGCTATTATGATGAACACGTGGGGGAATTCGGGGGCTGTGATTGGATGGGCTCTTCCGATTATCAAAGCATAATGCTACGGAAGTCGGCCATTTTTCTCAATATCCAAAAGCATATTGACGAAAATGGCCGACTTTCTTATCTCGTAACTCCACACCGTAAATATCCCACTTCCCCTCTGAAGTATTGATGTACAACCCATGGCACTAACATTCATGTAGTCGTTTATAACTGAGGTTGAAAAATTCGCTTCATGACGAGACAAGCGATACCATTCACCCAAACTGAAAACTTCGCTGTCGTCTGCTCTACTTCTCCCCTTGTTGCATCCTAGATCTTCAGTTGTTTCTAGTTTTCCGTTGATGTTGTGTTTTGGTCTTCCTCATAAGTAGTCTTGTTCAAAATTTAAAAACAAACTCAAACTTCTTGTTGTTGTATACGAATGAAATAACAACAAGTCGCGTAAGGCGAAAATACAATATTTAGTCAAGTAGCTGTCGAACTCACAGAATGAAACTGAACGCAATGCAACGCAGCAAGACCGTATACTCGTGGTCCACCGCTCACGGCATAGGCAGTGAAATTGACAAGAAGAGCGGGGTAGTGGTTACGCTATGCTGCATAGCACGCTTTTCTGTACCTCTCTTCGTTTTAACTTTCTGAGCGTGTTTTTAATCCAAACATATCATATCTATATATTTTTGGAATCAGGAACCGACAAGGAATAAGATGAAAGTGTTTTTAAATTGATTTCAAAAAAAATGTTTAATAATAATTTTTATATATTTAATTTTCAGAGCTTGTTTTTAATCCGAATATAACATATTTATATGTTTTTGGAATCAGCAAATGATGGAGAATAAGATAAACGTAAATTTGGATCGTTTTATAAATTTTTATTTTTTTTTACAATTTTCAGATTTTTAATGACCAAAGTCATTAATTAATTTTTAAGCCACCAAGCTGAAATGCAATACCGAACCCCGGGCTTCGTCGAAGAGTACTTGACCAAAATTTCAACCAATTTGGTTGAAAAATGAGGGCGTGACAGTGCCGCCTCAACTTTCACGAAAAGCCGGATATGACGTCATCAAAGACATTTATCAAAAAAATGAAAAAAATGTTCGGGGATTTCATACCCAGGAACTCTCATGTCAAATTTCATAAAGATCGGTCCAGTAGTTTAGTCTGAATCGCTCTACACACACACACACACACAGACAGACACACACACGCACATACACCACGACCCTCGTTTCGATTCCCCCTCGATGTTAAAATATTTAGTCAAAACTTGACTAAATATAAAAAGCTGTTTAACAGCTGTGTTGTCAAATCGAGGTTATTTTCCAAAGTCAGTGTGGCTCCGGCTGCGCAAAACTAATGCGCATAAGAAACGGCGTCTGCTATCAAAACCTGAGATCAACGCATCGACGCAAAAACTGTCATTTTGTACGTTTGGAACAACAAATCAAGGTTAGAACAGCTATATAATCGCTATTGTGTTTTCAGCGTAGCAATAAGGTCCGATATTTAGACTCGAACAAGTATAATGCGACTCGTCTTCGACTCGTCGGCATTATACTTGTCTCGTCTAAATATCGGACCCTATTGCTACGCTGAAAACACAATAGCTGTTAATGTTTCTGTCATCGTCCGCCAATTCTCAGTCAATCATTCAATATGTCTGTCTGTCTGTCTGTCTGTCTGTCTGTCTGTCTGTCTGTCTGTCTGTCTGTCTGTCTGTCTGTCTGTCTGACTGTCTGTCTGTCTACCCGTCCATCCGTATGTGTGTGTGTGTCTCTCTCTCTTTCACTGTTTGTCTATCTGTCTGTGTGTCTGTCTGTGTGACTGTCTGTCTGTCTGTCTGTCTGTTTGTCCGTCTTCCCGTCAGCCCGCCCGTCGTTCTGTCCGTCCGTCCATCTCTCTTCTCTCTCTCTCTCTCTCTCTCTCTCTCTCTCTCTCTCTCTCTCTCTCTCTCTCTCTCTCTCTCTCTCTCTCTCTCTTACTCTCAGTACACACTTGGCAAGAGAATGTAGGCGAAGGTTACCTGAAGCTGTCACTATGTTACTTTTAGAACTCAGCGCTTTTTCAAGAAACAATTAAAGCAAGGTTTGTCATGAAAGGGCTTTCAAGTACATGAGGAGGGAGCATCAGACACAACAATTGCAATAGACCTTTTCGGTATCTGAGCAGCTCTCGCGAGACACGCTCTTTGTTATGCTTTGAACATCGCGAGAACTTCGAACCTTGGCTTGTGCAGCTCGCACGAGATCGCTGTACCGCATGCTTTGCTATGCTCTGAAGTTTGCGAGAGATTACGAGAGCTTGGAATACCGATAGGGTCTATTGCCTGTCACGTATCATTGCGTCCGGCTGAGTTGGCCACCGTCGTCAGCTGGATAGTTTATTGTCTCCATGTTCCCGTCAAACCAACCGAGCTACACCCGTTTGTTCTTTTACACAAGGATTTTTACTTGGCAAATTAAAACAAGTTAACTGTATTATGTCCATATGACGAGAATGAGTTCTGAATACTTTAGCCCGGGACAAACAATACTCTAAATGCAGACGCCTTCCAACGCATATATGATAGGGAACTGTTCCGTACCATTTTGGTTGGAATTAAACTGTTCTATTGTGGATACTCACTATTATTCAGTTGCTCTGGATCGCACGCGATGGTCGGTTGGGCAGTCAGATATGTTTGTCAGTGCCAGACCTATTAAGTTAGGGGATGGTTGGAATACAACATAGTGTAGATATGCGGTTCGGAGGTCTATTCTACACGTCATAAAAAAGTAGGCAGATGGGTTTTAGTTTTTTTTTTAATTATAACTAGTTTACGTCATTGAAACGACCTGGAAGATTTTCTTATATTTTCACCGTACCAAATCGACTTTGGGGAGGGGGTTGGGGTGCACATAAAACATGTTCTTACTCACACACAAAAAACAAAACAAAAATCAGAATTCGTTGCCCACTAGATGCTTCGTGTAGCTATAAGCCGTTGTTAACCCGTGATTTGTAAAAATGTAAAAATAAAAATAAAAAAAATAACGGGGCGCGCCCCGCGAGTTGTAAAAACATTTTTACAAATAGCGAGGCGCGCCCCGCGATTTGTAAAAATGTTTTTACAAATCACGTTTTTGCGCCCAATATTTTCTTGTCATCCCCAAAGTCAAGGGACAAAAACGAAATCCCTTGACTTTAGGGGTAGCGCGACTGTTAATTTTAAGATTTTTTTTTTCCATTACTAGGATGTCCCATCGTTGGGAAATTCCAGTCGCTTCCTCCCAGTGGAAAGCTAGCAGTGACAGAGTCGCACTACCCTAAAGTCAAGGGATCTGTTAGTCCCGTTTCGCCATTATCCCAATTCGCCACCATCGCATTTTGGCGACATTTCTCAGGCCAAGTGTCATTTTACCACCATGTCATGTACCATTAGCTTCACATCCCATTAATTTTTGGCGCAATCCCGGATCGCCGTTATCCCATTTCGCACCAATCCCAGTAGCTTCACATCCCAAGTCAAGGGATCTATTAGATTTCTAGATTGTCTCATCGCTGGAAGATTCGGGTCGCTTCTTCCCAATGAAAAGCTAGCAGCAACAGAGTCGCGCTACCCTTAAAGTCAAGGGATCTATTGGATGTTTTTAGATTTTTTTTTCATTACTAGATTGTCCGAACGCTGCGAAAGTCGGGTCGCTTCCACCCAATGGAAAGCTAGCAGCAACAGAGTCGCACTATACCCTAGTTGAGGGATATATTATATTTTTTTTTCATTACTAGATTGCCTCATCGCTGGGAAATTCGGGTCAGTTCCTCCAACTGGAAAGCTAGCAGCAATAGAGTCGCGCTACCCAAAAGTCAAGGGATCTATTCGAATTTTTTTTCTTTTCTTTATTGTTCCATTGCTGGGAAATTCAGGTCGCTTCCTCCCAATGGAAAGCTAGCAGCAACAGAGTCGCGCCACCCCAAAAGTCAAGGGATCTATTACATTTTTTTTCAGATTTGTTTTTCATTACCAGATTGTCCCATCGCTGGGAAATTAGGGTCACTTCCTCCCAGTGGAAAGCTAGCAGCAACAGACTCGTGCTATCCCAAAGTCAAGGGATCTATTACATATATTTTTGTGTATGTATTTCTTGTCCCATCGCTTGCTAGCTTTCCACTGGGAGGAAGCGATCTGAATTTCTCAGCGATGGGACAAGAAAGACATGAAAAAAGAAAAAAAATTGTTTAAATTTTTACAAATCACGGGTTAACAGGCGTCCTTATTGCGTGCCTTACGAGAAACAGATCGCGTGCAAAAAATACACGTAATGCTGTGTTGTCGTATTCTTTGTGCTTTGGTTTATCGTCTCTGATTAACATGACCCTATTCTGAGGTCTCAACTCTTTCCTATTATCTTTCCGACTCATGCAATGTCACTTTTCTCTGAGAGTGTTTTTGCGAGGAGTTGTGAGCTGAGAATACAGGCGTGTAAGTAGAACGCAAAAATCACACCTTGACTCGATCGGACAGACTGGTTCATGTAAGAGCACTTGCGGAAGGATCATAAAATCGTGGAATCTGCTGATGTTCGTACTCCCCATCTACTTAGCTTCGTCCAAATAGGCCCACTTCAAACATCACACGCGGAAGACACAACTTAAGCTGGACACCACATGTGCACAAGTCAGAATTGAAAAAAATGTTTTCGCGAGAAATTGACATAAATAAAATCAATTTGAATTGTTAAAAAAAAGAGAAGAAATAAATTAAAGACGGACTCTTGAAGAAGTACCAACCGGTCATGTCTTTCATTCATCCATTTTCTTCTGACAGAAAAAAATAACACAAGGAAAATGAACACATGTAAATAGGATTAAAAGCAAACGGCAAGTTGTGTGACAAATGTTACTGACCACCACGTGCGAATTTAATTTTGGGTGGTGTCCTAGGTCTCCGGCATAAACACGAATTCATAAAAAAAAACTCTTTATTTGATACGGTAGGGGAATAAATTACCTTTCTGGCAATATATCTTGTTTTAATATAACTGGCCGCATCACAAAGATCTACAGCGAAATGTGTGTGTGTGTGTAGTTTTTTATGACGAGTAATGTAGATCAAATCCTGTGGAAATTGGTCGAAAGTCAATATTACAATCAACTACATGTACTTGGCTCACCCATGCAAGCTTCAGTCAATACTCATTTCCGCATTCAGAACTATTCTGTTCAAAGACGCTTGAGCGATTGAACATGTAAAACGCACTTGCACATGTTTAAATTTTGATTTTTTTCCTCTGACATTTTGTTTCTATCCTCTGACATTTAATTTCTTAACCTCTCAAATTAGCGGAACCGAGAGCAATTCCCATGCCTGCTTTTTGCTACCTATTCTCTATGCACTGTCAATAATATGGTTTGAAGCGATTTGGTCGTTTGCTTACAAAAATAAGATATTTTTATTATCAGATCAGCTTTGCAAAGGAGATACTTACAAAAAAAGTCGGATGCGTGGCGACAACTGCTATTTACTGAAAAGGAAGGAGATGAGAGAGAGGGGGGGGGGGGGGGGTGGTCCGGGGAGAAGTGGAGGGCAAAAGGGGACAGAGCCGATACGATTACGATGTTGAGGGGAGGGGGGGACAGCAAATATTTGCATGCACGTGGTGGTCAGTAACAATCGTCACACGACTTGCTGTTTGCTTTAGAGAGAAAGGGAGAATGTACGTTCTGGCTCACCGATTCCGACAGACCCTAAATATTAACGCAAAATAGGCTTCTGGACTAAACTTTTACTAAAATGAAACATGCGACAAAATCAGAAAAATACTGCATAAATCCATACAAAAAAAATACAGTAAAGTAAGGTTGTTTTGAACCAATGCCGGGTCTGTCGGAATCAGTAACCCAGAACGTACATTCTCCCTTTCTCTTATACAACATTCTTAAGCTCAATACGCTCTCTCATTTACAAACTTTACTTCATATGTTCTTTCACTGTTAGAATTATATCTGATACATGCAATGTGACTGTCTAAACGAATAGTTAACTCTTTACAAGTGATTCTATTTTTACTTTTTCTTCCCGTCCTATTTGAATCCCCTTTTTTAAAAACTGCTTTTTCAGATCTTCTATATCGAGTGGCTTGTTATATTCAGCTCGTGTTTTTGTTTGAATACTTGCTTTCTTACTTTTGTAGTCATCAAAGTCTGTTTGTATCTGTTTGAATTCTTCGTCAGAAACTTTTGAATCTTCAAGTGCTTTACTGATAGACAGTTTTAGGCTAGACAATTTTGATGATGCAAGAGTGGAAATGGATTCGTGTTTTTCAAGCTTTTTCACAATTTTTTTCATTATAGCTGATGCTATAAATGATAAACCACCAACTGCTGCTGCCACACCACCTAGGATTAGAGAAACTGGAGTCCCTACTCCGGTAGCTAACAGAATTGTTCCCGTTACACCTGCAGCTGATGCAAGGATAGTAGAACCAGTGCTGGCATTAGAAAGGCTGTTGTAAGTTGTTGAGTACTTACGTCTAGCGCGAGAATATTTTTCTAATTCATCTTCTAGTTGTTTTTGTATATTACTAATGTGTGCCAGTCTGAATTGTTGACTTTCTGCTGCACTTTCATCAATATTAGGATAAAGCTTCACACTGCTAGTCATCTTTTTAATGCAAAATATAAAATATTTATCTTAATTCTCACTGGCCAGTGTTTCTGCTAAGCTTTGAAGCTGTTCATTGCTTAACACCTTATCTGTATAGTAGAAAGCAATCAAATCAAGATAAGTAAGATTAATACTTCTTATTTCTGTTAAATTATTTATATCTGCGTTAACAACAACATTTTGGTTTGACGTCTGTTTCTTTATTGTGTTAGAATCCTTTTGAACAGCAATAAATACTCTGACTTCTTCAACATTTAATGGTCTCCAGTTGAGATTTATTCCTCTCATTAGAACAGTGTTTGTGGTTTCTTCCCTTTTCCTGACAACTATATCAAATATCATAGTTGCATTCTGCCCTATTGGAAGCTTGGGTATAAAATCGACAATGGTGTCAGCGTCCTTTTCAACACTTTGTTTTCTGTGAATGAGATAGTTGTTCTTATGGAAAGGTTTAACTGCAACTTCTCCCCTGCTGTTAAACGCAGGAACAAGGCTAACAATTAGTGGTTTAGCATTGATTGACTTACGGAATGTGTCGTCTTTTCCAACAAGAGTGTATGGACTCACAAATTCAAACTTCATTTCCCAGTCAATCTTTTTTATAACAGGACTAAGTACCCATTTTTTATTCTGATGTTTCCACATGTAGAATGTGTCATCGACAATTGGATCAGGTACATTAACATCACGGATTTGACCTAGTTTGAGGAATCTTGGTTTCTTTTCATCGTCGATTTCCTTTCTCTTGTAATGACCAGTGTCTGTAAACTCGAATGCATACACTGCACCAACTTCAGCATTGCTCTCAAAGTCGATAGCGTCTGCTAAATCTTTCAACTCTATAGTTGAACATGCAACAGGATAAGCTATTGTAGGTCCACTCGACATTTTAATACTCAATATTTTATGGAACTATTTCCAATGTAATGTTAAACAAACAATCAACTGGTTGTCCACTTTGATTTTTCAGATCAATGTGTAGGAATTCATGACACCCTTCCTCCAAGTCCTTGAACTGAAGTGTCTTAAATGTTGGCACGTGCATTTTACAAAAAGAGGCATCACTCGGTGGAAGAATCCTAAGCAGATCAGAACGCTGATCATTAAACAGATTATAGGATGTGTTAAGCTCTCTCATGTGAACAAACAGTACACTGTTAACATCCATGTCAATGGGACGTGTTCCCTTGTATATATTTGTAATTCCAAGCATATCAAGGAGTTTGGTTGGAAACTCAAATGATCTGTTTACTTCTCTAGTTTTGGGCATAGTAAGAGTAGCAATGAGACTTGCATGATTTAAACTCGCTGTAATACCTACTGGAGCAAACAATTCTTTCTCTAAAGTGCAGAAGTCATAGTAACCATCTTCTACAGAATGTGTTTTACCATTAATTCTAACCCAGTTGTTATTCTTTTTTTTACTGATATTATACCAAGTAACCTTGTACATAATTTCATGCAGTGCAACTTTCATTCCTCCATTTTGATTGTTGATAGGGTTTGCAAGTTTAACTGGCACACCAGTCTTCACATTTGTTAGTGTGATAAACATTTTTTATTCAACAACAAAAATGATTCAGTATAAATTCAACAAAGACGTTAAATACAAAACTGGACCATATTACAATCCAAAGACTATTTCTTTCCATGAGTTGGACTTTGCTGTAACAGAAACAGAATCCATTCGCGTTAAAGTGCCTGACCCATTCCATTCTTACCTAAATCCCCCAATCAAAAATGATAGTGTTCCAAAGATGTGGAACTCTCACCCAATTCAGTTCTATCAGAATCAGTTAAACTTTGCAATATTCTGTGCAACCACAGGATGTGGAGTGTCCTATGCAGACCACATGAATAATTCAAACTTACTGACAAAGTGTGTGTACACATTTCACGTTTACTATCAGTGCAGGAGAATCTTGTCTGAACTTCAGGCACCAATGCCGCATGAAAAGAGCTGGAACCCATTCAACAATAGGATAAACATGAAAGTGTATGAGCGTCTCTGCAATGAATTCAATATAGATTTTAAGACCGACTTTAGGCAAAAGCAAGACAAAAACCATGGCATGGGAACACTATATTTATGGGGTGTCCACAGGAGGTATAATTTTGATTACTGGCCAGGTCATACATCTTTTTCTTCAAATGTGCAGGTACAGTTAGGATCAATAGAACAACAGCACCACAATGCATGGACTACTTTTATATTAGACACCGGCAAAGGTTTCACTGGATCAGGTGTTGAAAGGATCAATGAATCTATCCGAACATATGCGTGGTGCTTGCTAGGCTCGCAGGCACAGACACGATCAAACATAATGAGAACAAGCACAGGGTTTGGTGCACAGAAACAGTTGTTATCAAATTTAGAAGATGTCATAAACTCTGCAGTTGATCTGCCTTCCAGCATCAAAAGGTATCAAGACTCTCTCCGTTATGCAAGATCAAAAGTTGACTTTGCTGTTGGTAACGGCCTTTACATGTTACCTTCTGATCTCCAGCTGCAGATTGGAACAATAACAAATTATAACAATGAAATCATTATTGCTAGTGACACCCAGCCGCTTGGAAAGGGTGAAGAACTGAATTCAGAAATCAGAACGATGCTACAGCCATATCACAATGAACAGAAACAAAGCGTGACAAGTGAAGATCACGCTGCAGGTGAAGATCATTCTGTCACTAGTGATGATCAAGCTGTTAGTATTAGTGATGATCATGAATCGCAGAAGACTGCTCTAGTAATTGGTGGAGTGGGTGTAGGCTTACTTTTGCTTTATTCTCGTTAGCAGAACACCTGCAATTAAAACTATTAGAGTCCAGAGATGTTCAGCCATGAAACCAACAACTTTACCTGCAAAAGATAACAGCCAGCTAACAATTGAACCAATGATTCCTGGAAGTGCACCCAAAGCTTTTGCTGCTAGTTTCTTTAATAGTTCTGCAATGTGTTTGAGTTGTTTCTTTACCCATCCCGGATCAGATGGAGGTGAAGGTGGAGGTGGAGGTGGAGGTGTGACAGTGCCACCTGTGAGTGTTAACACTAATGTGCTTATTGCAAATCCTAACGCAGTTAGTATACTAGCTATTGTGATTCCCTGCTCTCTGAAAAGCGTTCTAATTCTTTCAGCAAGAGTTGTGTCTTCGTAAAGGATTCTTTGAATTGTATTTTTTATTCTGCTGACCTGTGTTCTCAGTTGTTCTCTATTGTTACTTAGAACTTCTAACCTTATGGCTTTCTCCTCCTGCAAATCTTTTAAACGCTTAGAAATTCTGTTTTTTACTTCTTGTTCTAGGTTCAAATCATCAGCATCAGCAAGTTTTTGTTTCTCTTTGTTTATATCTTCATCCAGCTGACCTAGTTTTGACAGATTATTTGCTATTTCACCTCTGATGGTTTGTAGTGATTGATTAAGGGCTTCTATTTCTCTCATAGGTAATAGTTCATGTGGAGTCTTCAGTGAAGTTTCCTCAGAAAAAGAAGTCTCTATCTCTTGTATAAGTTGATCAGCCTCATCTGCAAGTTTATTAAGATCTTGCAATGGAACAGATTCTATTTGAGTAGCAGTTGGTAGTCCTAGTTCTGCTTGTTGAAGTAAGGAAACAACATGGGAAGATGATGACCGTGTGCTAGGCACAATATCTAATTGCCTAAGTCGATTAGCAGTAAGTTTTTGTTTTAGTGAAACTTTTGATAGAAACTTAGCAGGATTAGATTTATATGTAAGTTGGACTTTTTCTCCTTTATCGC
Organism: Littorina saxatilis; assembly: GCF_037325665.1. Taxonomy (NCBI): domain Eukaryota; kingdom Metazoa; phylum Mollusca; class Gastropoda; order Littorinimorpha; family Littorinidae; genus Littorina; species Littorina saxatilis. The sequence goes on along the minus strand of NW_027126660.1, from coordinate 10,295 downwards.
TAGTTGTATATAAATGATTTGCTTCCATTTTGAACTGGTTTGGATCTAAAACATCAGGTTCTTCTCCTAAACTTTTGTAGAAATCTCTAACTTTACCTTCCAGAAGTTCATGTCGTGCCACCTCATAATGCAGTGAATGATGGTAGGGAACCAAAGGGATTGCTTCGCTCATGTCGTCCGCTGGCTCAAATAAATCTTCAAATCCACCTTCTGCCATTTGTAACTTATTTTTTATTTTGAAAATAAAAAAAAGATGGCACAATCGTTCGGTTCTGTTCTTGATCCTTACAGAAGGCTGAAAGAACCTCTCGGGGTAAAAGGAATAAGGCAAACAGTTATAGTCACAAATAATCCTTCTACTATTGATCAGAATGAAATACTTACTGTTAGGTTTCCTAATCTAGGTAAGAACGATGTTATTGTACCAGGCACTGTAAGACTATCATTCAAATTAGAATTAGAATCTGGCTCAGATGCAAATAGGACTTTGGCTTATAATGTAGGAAGAGCAATTGTGAGGAAGATTACTGTCAAACTGGAAGGGCGGGAAGTGATGTCATTGAATAATGCAGATGTTTTTTTAGTTTATGCAGATAATTGGTTGACTGACAATGAAAAGAAAAACAGAGTGTTTCAAGGGATTCAGTCAGAAAATGGGATAAAAGTTAGAATAGGAGCAGGAGATAAAGCTGACAATAACAAAAAAGATAACGCTGTCAATGTTGCTTTTGGAAACAAATTTTGTATTCCACTTGACTTTGAACTCATAAATTCACATCCTCCCTTCTATCAAGGAGCATTGCGTGACAGGCTGTCATACGACCTGACTTTCAATAGTTATGATCGTGTTATGCTTTCACAAGACCCGGAAGCAAAGTATAAGGTGTCTGGAATTTCTTTAGAGTTTGATGTTGTAAACCATCCTGAACTGGCTAGACTTATAGAAAATCAGTACAGTTCTAAGCTGCCTATCTATTATGAAAGAGTGTTGAATCACAGTACACTTTCAAAAAGCCAGGCTGATCCAATCTGGAACATTAACTTGAATACACCAGCTAGGTCAATGAAGGGAATACTTATGTTGTTTGAGGAACCAAAAGATTCATATGAAAGGCAAATAGAAAAGTTTTACAATCCACTAATCAATAGAGTATATTGCACAATTGAAGGGCAGCCAAACCAAATATTTGCATCTGGCATGCTGCCATACCAACACTATGATGAAGCAAGAAAGTACTTTACTGGAGGAAGATTGAAAGACCCAACATCTGATCTTGTGGCTAAAGATCTACATTTACACGGTGTTGGCGTAGAAGATTTCTTGACAAATAAATATGCGTTATGGCTGGATCTCAGAACAACTGACGACAACAAACTGCATGGAAGTGGAAGGCGAATTGAAAACGGATCAGAAGGAATCACAATACAAATTGAAAAGGAAGTAGGGAGTAGTAGTAAATCAGTTAAGATCTACGTGTTTGTTGTGTCAGATGCGCAGTTAAACATCTCTGAAAGCAGATTACAGGATATTGTTTATTGAACGTGTTAAAATGAAGTATCTAGATTTTCTTCCAAAAGATCCACACTGTTCTTTGATTTGTGGGGCAACAGGTTGCGGCAAAACAAGATATGTTTTGGATTTATTACAGACCGTTTACATAAATCACTTTGAACACATAGTCATATTCTGTCCAACCATAAAGCATAACAGAACATACAAGGAGAGAAAATTCATATGGTCTGATCAAAATATATTTATTGTAAATCCTTCTGATCGTCTAAATGTTTGCTTGGAGCATTATTTCGATCTTTTTCAGAACACGCCAACACTGTTTATTATTGATGACTGTGCAGCAGAACGTGACATTGTTAGAAAGAAAAGTGCACTAGCAAAGCTTGCATTCAGTGGACGACATGCATTAATATCAGTTTGGATATTAACACAAAAATACAATGCAGTTCTGAAAGACTTTAGAGAGCAACTCAAAACAATAACATTGTTCTATTCAAAGGACCGTGACAGTTTTGAAGAGTGTCTTCGAGAAAATGATGTCATTGAAAACAAACAGGAGAGAGAAAGAATAAAGAATAATCTGAAATCTTCTAAGCACTCGAAACTGGTTTTAAAAACTGATCAACCAGTTCAGTATGTATGTTTGTAGAAATCCTTGCTAAGTTCTTACTCAAGTTTTTACTAAGTTCTTGTCAAGTTCTTACTCAAGTTCTTACTCAAGTTTTTACTCAAGTTCTTACCAAGTTCTTGTCAAGTTCTTGTCAAGTTTTTACTCAAGTTCTTGTCAAGTTCTTGTCAAGTTCTTACTCAAGTTCTTGTTAAGTTCTTGTCAAGTTCTTGTCAAGTTCTTGTTAAGTTCCTACCTAAGTTCTTACTCAAGTTCCTACCTAAGTTCTTGTTAAGTTCCTACCTAAGTTCTTACTCAAGTTTAATTACTAGATTTTAATTTTATTCTGCATCAAAATAAAATGAACTGTGATGAATTGCTGATGCAGACTGCTACAGATATTGAAATCTGTGACAGTAGGACTATACCTGATAAAAAAGAAAGATTGTATTCACTTGCTGTTTGTGGAAAAACAAAACACTACCTTGGGCAGCAGTTAACTGTGGAAGAAGTACAACATCTTTCCTCGGAAGATATAGAAAAGTATCATGGACGGTATGAATCAGTGCTTGGTTCTAAGATGGTTAGAAGTATTGGACAGACTGTTATAGGTTTGTACACAAAGATTTTTGGACATTTTACACCTCTCGACTCGGAGGAAGACTTAACACATGATCTAACTCATGACCCTGTTGTTTCCAAGTCCCTCGAATCTCTTGCCTGTGGCCTGTATTATCGATTTGGTGCTTTATTAGTACCATTTGTTGCTGGATTAATTACTTTCAAACACATTAATTTTCAGAATAAAAAAGATGACGGATCAGTTGAAGCAGACAGTGGAGCAGACGAAAATACCAGAAGTGAACACAGTGACAAAGAAACCTGGTAGAGTAGAAGCAGGAAAAAAACTAGCCGAATGGAACAGACAAAAAAAGTTAAATCAAAAGGCAAAGCAGAACATTATGTCTGAAGTTGAGCAGACACCAAACATTCCTGAAGTGACTAAGGTCACACAAACTGATCAAGAATTAAAATCTTCATTTCTATCATACAGAAAAGTAGCTGTAGCAGCTGTTGTTGGAGGAGGTGGATACTTGCTTTACAAACTTTGGCAAGGCAAATATAAAGTGTCAGAAAAACCAAAATCAGAAACACCAAAATCAGAAACACCAAAACCAACAAACAAAGCAGTACAAACAATAACAAAGCCCACAGTAGTACCTGCAGTGGATTCATTTCATATGGAATAATTTTAATATTTTAATTTTGATAACATAAAAATGAGTTCTGAAAAGACAATAGTTAATCTAGTTTATCACGCTGCAGTGATTGGAGGCTTGAGTGTAGGTTACACAATGCTGGGTAAAAGTCTCCTCAGAATGAAACCAGCCGACTTGGGAAAGTTAGACTTCGAAGACGGTGCTAAACTAATTGGTGTTGTGACAGCTTCCTTTGCAACAAAAGACTTTTTGGTGAAGCAAGGAATTATTCCAGAAAATATAAACATGTAAGACAATAAAATGGCTAGCTTGGTTATGATGGTGGGAGGTGCGATTGTAAATGCGCTTGCATTTTCTGGCAGCAACTATTTGTTTTCTAAACTGCAAAATGGTGAAGAGAGGGAAAGGCACAACAAAGCCATGGAACAACTGGCGAAAGCACAGGATGAATACGAGAAGAAACGAATTGCGCAGTTAGACTTTATGAATGATAAACTCAGGCAGCAAGGACATGCAAACAAAACCTTTGCCAATGTTGATGCAGCCATTCAAGAATACTATCTTGTAACTGGAAAGAAAATGAAGACAAGTGCTCCTCCAAAACTGGGTGACTTTTATCAGCCTTCAGAAGAGCAGAAGGTGGGCGAGATTGTTTTCATTGTTATTGGTATGGCTGTTGTTTACTTTATTGCGCGTGCTGTCAAATCTTAATATTCTGTCATTTAAAAAACCATGAGTGATGCTTTGTTATCTAAAATATATTATTCCCCAAAAGGATACTGGAAAGGAAGAACTGCTATTGACAAGCTCAGTGACGCAGCAGGTGTTTCTCAAGATATAGCAAAGAAATGGTTGTCAAAGCAGGCAGTTTGGCAGATCTATTTACCTGCACCAAGAAAAATTACACGACCACACTTTGTTAACATTAAACCGAATGACACTCATCAAATAGACCTGCTGTATTTACCGCATGACACAGTCAGAAGGAAGAAATATAAGTATGCACTGACTGTAGTTGATGTTGCAACAAGATACAAAGATGCTGAACCGTTGACAGAGAAAAGTGCTATAGCTACAGCTGTTGCCCTGCAAGAAATTTACAGACGTGGACCACTAAAGTATCCCAGAATGATTCAGTGCGATGATGGTAAGGAGTTTAAAGGAGCTGTCAACCAGCTTCTGTTAAAACATCATGTTACAGTGAAGAGAGGTATTCCAGGAAACCACAGGTCACAGGCTATTGTTGAGAGCTTTAACAAACAGTTGGCAGAAAAACTGTTTTCATATCAGTACCATCAGGAATTTTTGGACACAGAAAGTAAATTGCGTAACACTGAATGGGTCAAAAGATTACCATCAGTACTTAGAGCAATGAATCTGGAGGTATTTAAAGCTACAGGGTTAAGACCAGTTGATGCAATCAAACAGAAAACAATACCTGTTGCTCCAAAGTCAACAACACCAGTGGCATTACTACCTTTCAATCAGAAAGTCAGATATTTATATGCACCCGGTGAAGCTGAGGGTGACAGCAGGAAGCGTGCAACGGATCCAATCTGGAGTATTGACATTCATGAAATCAAGAGAGTAGTAGAGACAAATCCACCTATATATTACTTGAGAGAACCAGCACCGCAAAGAGCCTTTGTAAAAGAGGAATTACAATTAGTTCCACGTGGTACAAATGTTAAATGATTTTTTATTTCAGATTTTATAGTGTTAACAAAAATGGAAGCTCTGAGAAAGAATTCTAAGCAACTTCATTTTTTTAATTTATATTTTTATTTTGAGTTATAAAATCAAACTCACAGCGATGGAAGACTCTGTATTAGAATCTTTATCGACAGTATTTGACACCGTTGAATTACAAGTAACGGATCCTCAAAATGTGCAGTCCAGTGTGCAAGACGCCATTGAACAAATTCCAAACAATTTGTTGATTGAACCTCCAGTAAAAGTGCAGATAGTCAGTTTAATAAAATACAAAACAGTCAGTGATGAGGTGCTAGAAGTTCATGTTTCAACCAGACAACTAGCACTTAATTCTATGGCAGAATTGAATGGAAACTGGGCAGATGAAATGATGAAACGGTTTGAGCAAGCTGCAGAGGATGCAAAGATGAAAGGATCCGGATGGTCAGAAGGTGAAATTCTAAAAATAGAATTGAAGCTAAGTAAATTTGCCCCCATCAGAGGTAGAAGTTACATACCTTTACCTCCTGCTCTTGTCAAAAAACGTGCTGTGCTGAACATAAAGAATGATGATGACAAATGTTTTATGTGGTGTGTTCTGGCAAGACTGTACAGTGTAAAGAAAAATGCAGAAAGAGTGTCTAACTATCATGCATACAGAAATAAACTAAACTTTACTGGTATTGAATTTCCTGTCAGCATTACAAGCATTGACAAATTTGAACAGCAAAACAAACCCATCACCGTAAATGTTTACACGTGGGATGAGGAAGATGAACTGAAACCAGTCAGAATATCAAAGAACTCACCAACGATTGGTGATTGTGATACTAACCATGTTGACATGTTACTAATGACTGATGGTGTAAAATATCATTACACTTTGATTCGTACAATGAGTAGACTGATGGCGAGCACAAGCAATCACAATAGTAAACAAGACTTTTGTAGGCGATGTCTCTTGCGTATTCCATCAATTCATGCAGCACTTATACACAAGCAACATTGTAAGAGCGTTGATGATGCGGTTGTGAAGTTAACAACACCACCGCCAGACAGCAAAGTGTATTTTAAGAATGTATGCAAACTACAGAAAAGTCCTTATGTTGTTTATGCTGACTTTGAATCTATCATTGTGCCATATGAAGGACCTTTACCAAAAGACCTACCTAAAACAGTAACTCTAAGTAATCATCAAGTCTGTTCATATGCATTTATTGTTGTTAGTTCAGATGGTAAACATTCTAAACCGCAATTGTACAGAGGACCTAATGCAGCAAAGAACTTCTTACAGCAAATGAACCAAGTGCGAAATGACTGCTCCAAACAACTGAATCTTTCAGACATTGTTATGAAACCTGAAGACCAAGAACAGTTTAACTCTACCACACAGTGTTGGATATGCAAACAAAGTCTAACACCAAACACAGACAATCCAATAGTAAGAGATCATGATCATGTAAGTGGGCAGTTCCGAGGAGCAGCACACAGCAAATGTAATCTACAATTAAAGTTTGATCCTAAGACTTGGAAGCTTCCAATCTTCTTCCATAACTTGCGCGGTTATGATTCACATCTGATCATGCAGGCAGTAACTGATGAATACAAAGCAAGATGCATTGCGCAGTCTTCAGAAAAGTACATGGCCTTTACTCTGAATAGTTTATACTTCTACGATTCTGCTCAACATCTGATGGGAACACTTGAGTCTTTATCTTCATCACTAACTGCTTTCCCAATCACATGTAAGTACTTTGACAGTGACTTAGTTAGAAAGGGAGTCTATCCATATGAATACATGGATTCGTGGGAGAGGTTTGATGAAGATGAGTTACCGCCAAAGGATGCTTACTTCTCACGGCTGAAGGGTAAAGGTATAAGTGACGAAGACTATGAACACGCTAAGACTGCATGGAATAAATTAGGATGTAATACAATGGGTGATTATCATGATCAATATTTGTTGGCTGATGTTTGTTTACTTGCAGATATATTTGAGAATTACAGAAGAACATGTATGAAGCACTACAATCTAGATCCTTCACATTACATATCTGCACCAGGCATGAGCTGGGATGCATTTCTTAGATTTACAGGAGTAAAGATTGACTTGCTATCAGATCTACCTACACTTCAGATGATTGAAAATGGACTACGTGGAGGAATCAGTATGGCTTCACACAATTACTGCAAAGCCAACAACAAATACTTGGACGACTTTGATCCTATGAAACCTTCTAATTACATCATGTATCTAGATGCAAACAATTTGTATGGTTGGGCAATGTGTCAGACGCTTCCACTTCGGAACTTTAAGATCTATTCAGGACCATTTTCACAATGTGTTGTGCTGACAATATTAAAAGCAGGCCCAGACAGTCGAAAGGGATGGATACTAGAAGTTGACTTAGACTATCCACTATCACTTCATGATCTACATAATGATTATCCTTTAGCGGCTGAGAGGTTAAAAGTAAACCCAAGAGAACCTCCAAAGCTGGTGCCCAATCTGTTTCACAAAAAGAAGTATGTGTGTCACTACAGACTGTTACAGTTTTACATTAGACATGGATTAATTTTGAAGGCTGTTCATCGTATAATTTTATTTGATCAAGAACAGTTTATGAAACCTTACATCATGAAAAACACAGAACTGAGAACCAAAGCCGCTGATGCATCAGAGAAAGACTTTTTTAAACTGATGAACAACAGTTGCTTTGGTAAGACAATGGAAAACCCACACAAGAGAAAGGATGTTAGACTTGTTACAAGAGAAAATGAGGCCATCAAGCTGACATCCAAACCACAGTATCAAGACTTTAAATACTTTCATGAACAGCTGTATGGTATCTTAATGAAAAAACTTGTAGTCAAGCTTGACAAACCAGTATTCATAGGCTTTACTGTGCTAGAGTTGTCAAAACTGTTGATGCTTGAGTTTTTGTATGATTATTTGAAACCAAGATATCCCAAATCGAGAGTACTTTACACAGACACAGATTCATTCTTACTTGACATTCCAGCGGATGACATTTACAAAGATCTAGAAGCTGAAAGTCCTGCAGTAAAAGGAAAAGATTCTTTTTATGACACTTGCGACTACCCTAAAGAATCACCATTGCACTCAAATGTTAACAAGAAGGTTATTGGAAAGATGAAAGATGAAATGAATGGGAAGATAATTAAGGAGTATGTTGGATTGCGTGCAAAGATGTACAGTGTTGCAAGTGAGAAAGGGGTGGTTAAAAAAGCAAAGGGTGTAAGCAAACAGGTTGTAAAGTCGAGCATATCGCATGATAACTACAAGGAAGCACTGTTTCAGAAGCGAGTGTTTTACCATGACAACCCTAAGATCAGTTCCGCGCTTCATCAGATCAACACAACTATTGTAAACAAGAAATCTTTAGATGCTAATGACACAAAGCGCGTTTATTCATCACCAGAATATTCTTATGCAATTGGCCACTGGAGAACAAACGCAAATAGTCTGAGTGTGTAATAAGAATTTTTGTCAATCGGGAAAACCCGCTATGACAGCTTTGTTTTGACTGCAGCGGGGGAGAGGAAGTTGCTTGTGAAAGGGGAGTGTTTGTGAAAGGGGAGTACTAGGCTTTGTTGAGTTTCAAAGCAGCCACCAAGTACACTTATCAAAAGCTTGAATAAAATAAACAAGTCAATTGAATAAGTTAACACTCGGCGGCCGCCCGAAGGCAGCCTTTGAAGCGAAGTGAAGCGTAGTGAAGCGTAGTGAAGCGAAGCGTTGAAACAGAGTGAAGCAAAAACAATAACACAGCTGAAGCAGGGTGTTGAAGCAGGATGATTAAGAAGACAGCCAAAGCAGGGCAGGCGCAGCAAACCGTACATGCATGATCGTTACTATATTTAGAATCACGTCATTACTATTTTTGAAACCGTACATGCATGATCGTTACTATATTTAGAATCACGTCATTACTATTTTTGAAACCGTACATGCATGATCGTTACTATATTTAAACACTTGTCTAACAGTGCAGGCGCAGTGTGATACTTCTGTTGTTGCGCACAAACAAGCACTGTAAGTCTAAGACTGGGACTGTTGGAGCTCTGATGTGACAGGAATATGCGGCGTTTCTGACCAGTACTCTCTGTACTCTTCGATCTGGAGCATCTCTTCGATTTGTTTAAGTTTGCCCATGATAAAACTGATTGGCAAACCAACAGTGGTAAATCGCGGAAATGCATAAAGCGATCTAGCAACGGCGCGTAGTCTACGCGCATGAACATCGGAATAGCCAGTTTTTGCTTTCAACCAGTCAGCCCACGTTTCTTTCATTCTCCCTTCTTTTCTTTGCTTCTCCTGCCATTGTTTGCACATAATCAAAAACTGTCCAAACTGAATGTAAATTAAGATTTGTTGTGCGTCCTGTCTTTTGAGATTTCTTATCCCTTTTTGCAGTCTTTCCACAATATCTTTTTCATTTTCTGCTTGAGCAAAATAAGCATTTGTGAAAGCTTCTGTGGATATAGCATGGCTAACATCTGCTTGGTTTGAAACGAGATAGTGATGTAAATCACTTGGCGTTGTTGGTTCTACTCTCTTTTTCTTTCCGTCTTTTTCTTTGAACAAATCTTCTATCTTCCTTTTTGGTTTTTTGGGCAGTCTCATTAATCCTTCTGTTTTAGCCTTAACTGCTATTAAGGCCATCTGCTCAAAATATTTTCTATTCTCTTCTAGTACATGCTGTTCTTCTTCTGTCCAAAATTCTGATGGTGTTGGCGCTGGTAGTGGGACATTACAAGCTTGTTCCATGTCAGGTAGAATTAAAGTTGTTGGCCGCCTAGAATAATCTAACAATTCTTGATGTCCTGAGCTAACCCTATAGATTCTTGAGACAGGCAAAACACTTTTCTCACAGAAAACACGTCTTCACACCACCACAGCACCAGGAAAAATGACAAACACACGCTGGCTCTTTGGAGAGCGTCTAAAAATAAAGTGGCTTAACCAGGTTGCAGGCCTGGCAAACACACGCTGGCTGTTTGGAGAGCGTCTAAAAATAAAGTGGCTTAACCAGGTTCTGGGTTACTGATTCCGACAGACCCGGCATTGGTTCAAAACAACCTTACTTTACTGTATTTTTTTTGTATGGATTTATGCAGTATTTTTCTGATTTTGTCGCATGTTTCATTTTAGTAAAAGTTTAGTCCAGAAGCCTATTTTGCGTTAATATTTAGGGTCTGTCGGAATCGGTGAGCCAGAACGTACATTCTCCCTTTCTCC